>NC_092509.1:98875220-99178250 GCF_047511675.1 Marmota flaviventris | reverse complement strand
ACAACAAATGTACAATACCAGTGCAAAATATTAATAAGAGTGGAATCTTAGGGAATGGAAGAGGGAGTACATGAGAACTCTCAATACTCTGTTGAATTTTTCTTAAAACTGCTCAAAAATAGTCTAATTTTTTAAATAAAATAAATGATAAATGCAAAAAATGAAATTAAAAAAGAATGGAATATGCAAAAGTATAATTATTTGCAAATAATGAAAATATAATTTTAGTTATGTAGGAATCAGAAAAGTTTTAATAAAAGTTAAAAATCATAAAAGTAGTATCATTATCGGGGCTGGGGTTGTGGCTCAGCGGTAGAGTGCTTGCCTTGCACGTGCGAGACCCTGGGTTTGATCCTCAGCACCTCATAAAAATAAACAAGTGAAATAAAGGTGTTATGTCCAACTACAACTAAATAAAATAAAATAAATATATAAAAAAGTAGTATCATTATCTATGCAGAAAAGCTGTATAGAAAGGTCATCAAAACTATGAAATACAAAATTGGTTTATACTAAAAAATTCTTCACAGCAAAGGAAACAATCAAGAGTGTGAAGAGAGAGCTTACAGAATGGGAGAAAATCTTTACCACCTGCACCTCAGAACATTAATCTACAGGATATATACAGAACTCAAAACTTCACAGTCCAAAAACCAAAACCTAAAAACCCATTCAATAAATAGGCAAAGGAACTGAACAGGCACTTCCCAGAAGAAGAAATATGAATAGTCAACAAATATATGAAAAAATTTTCAACATCTCTAGCAATTAGAGAAATGCAAATTAAAACTCACTCAAGTCAGAATGGCAATTATCAAGAATACAAGTAACAATAAATGTTGGTGAGAATGTGGGGGAAAGACACACTCATATTGCTGGTGGGACTACAAATCCATGCAACCACTCTGAAAAGCAGTGTGGGGGTTCCTCTGAAAACTTGGACTGGAACCCCCATTTGACCCAGCTATCCCACTCCTCAGCATTTACCCAAAGGACTTAAAATCAGAATACTATAGTGGCACAGCCACATCAATGTTTCTAGCAGCTCAATTCACAATATCTAAGCTATGGAACCAACCCATATACCCTTCAACAAATGAATGGATAAAGAAAATGTGATATATATATATATATATTATATATTATATATATATATATATAATATATTATATTATATATATATAAACACACACACATTCACACACACAATGGAATATGACTCAGTCATAAAGATGAATGGAGCTATGCATTTGCTGATAAATGGCTGGAACTGTAGACTATCATGCTAAGTTAAATAAGCCAATCGCCAAAAACCAAAAGCCAAATATTCTCTCTGATTTGCAGATGCTAACACCCAATAAGGGGGTAGGAGGGAAGAATAGAAGTACTTTGGATTAGACAACGGGTAATGAAGCCAAGGGAGGGGAGATGGGAAGAGGAAAGACAGTAGAATGAATCAGTCCTCACTTTCCTTTGTTCATACATGAATACACGACCAGTTTAACTCCACATCATGTACAACAAGAATGGGAACTTACACTCCATGTATGTATGATATGTCCAAATACATTCTACTTCTTGTATAACCAAAAAGAATTTTAAAATTTTAAAAAATAGTTTATAAAAATTAATGACATTTCTCTATGTCAAAATAATCAACTTAGAAATATAATAAGTATTGTTCTCAAAAGCAACAAAAACAAAATATTTGTAATAGATATAAAGAATAATAACACCAAAACCTTATAGAGAAAAACTTTAAACCCATTAAAAGACATGAAAGATCTTAATAAATGGTGATTTATCCCTGTTGACAGATGGGAGAAGATAGTAAAAAATATTAATTTTCTGTAAATGAGTATAAAAATAAATCAATAGTTTCATTCAAGATTTCAGTTAGAGTAGTTCAAGAAGCTAAACAGATTTACTGTAAAATTCATTTAAAAAGACAAAGCTCCCCAAATAAGTCAAATTTGAAAGGAAAGAACAAAGGTATAAGAGTTACTCTTCCATATAACTTGGAACTTGCAATAAGACAAAGCATCATACATCGATGGGAAAACAGTGGGCTATTTGATACTGGGGAAAACGGCTTGCTATAAAGAAGAAAATAAAAATTGGGCTGGGGCTATAGCTCAGTTGGTAGAGTGCTTGCCTTGCTTGCACAAGGCCCTGGGTTCGATCCCCAGCACCAAAAAAAGTATTAATAATAATAATCTACCTTACCTGATGTATACCCAATGCAAAGGAGACTTCAGAAGTATTAAATCCTTAAGTGTGATATAAAATTATGACGGTAGCCAGGTGTGGCAGTCAATGCCTAGAGTCCCATCTACTTGGAGGTTAAGGCAAGAGTATCCTTTGGGTCCAGGAGCTCAAGGTCAGCCTGAGCAAGACCCCCACCTCACCAAAAAAAAAAAAAAAAAAAAGAATCTACAAAGTTAATAAAGAAGAAAATTACTGTGACTCAGGGATAATGAAGGACTTCTGGAAAAGTCTCCAATAGCATAACCATACAGCAAAATGCTGGCATGAATACTGTAACTCTAGACAAAAGTGGCAATAGTGTGACAAACTTAGAAGTCTTTTGCAAAGCCTCAAACTAACATCTAGAACTGGCTACTCAAAAGACCATCAGCTTTTGCACAATCTGGGGGCTTATTAGATGTGTACGATCTTTAGCTCCATCCAACCCTGACTGAATCACAATCAGAATCCTAATAAGATCCCCAGGTGATTTCCATGCATATCAGAGTTTAAGAAGCACAATTCACACAAGGAACTTTTGCAAGTTACTAAGAAACAGATGAAACTCCCAAACAGAAAACTCCATGAGGAGACTAAATTGCAACTCAAAGCATGGAAAACTGAATGGCTAATATACCAGAGATTAAATCCAGGGTTTCTCACACACTAGGCAGATGCTCTACTGCTAAGCTACATCCCCAGCCAGCTGGAAAATATATAGAGATGCTTAAACTCATTAGAAATAAGGGAAATGTAAATTAGAATAATAAAATGCCACTTTATGCTTTATCATTTGGGCAAAAAGCAGAAAGCTGGATAATGCTACATATCAACAGGGTGCCAAATAAACAAGAATTCTCATGCACTGCTGGAAAGGACCTAAATTGGTCAAGTTAGCTAGAAAGTTATTGGCAATCAAATTAAATACACATACATCCTATGAACCAACAATCTACTCCTGGGAAAATAGCCCCAAAGCAACATTTGCACAAGTCCCTAAGTTTACATATACGAAGCTGTTCATTACCATACTGTTTATGGTGGTCAGAAATCTAGTCCACCTCAAAGTTTGTCACTAGGGAATGGGTTTTTAAACTATGGTGGATGCACTCCATGTGCTATTATGCAGACGTGGGGAGCAGTGGACTACTGTGGGAACAGCAGCACAGACAGATCTTAAAGACAGCGCTGGGTGAAAAATTAAGAAACAGACCAAGGTCAAGAGAACACCACCAACAACCATGTAACCAAAAATAAATTCACACACAAAATGATTCTGTGTGTTTTACAAGGAGATAGAAATCCAAAAATATATATCAAACATGTTTCAGAGACCGGCTCAGAAGGGAGGAATAGAGTAGGGAGGCCATGGAAAATGTAGGCAACGGGAGAAAGTACATTCATTCCTAAGCAGATAGACACAGAAGCAAAAGATGAGACTGCATAGGCCGACACTGAATATGGGCTTTGAAATGAGAATTATGGTTTACCCACCATTTCCATTTGAGATCCTCCAAAAAAAGCACACCAAATAAATAAAAATAAATAAATAATAAGCAGAGAAATAACCAATGGTGGCAATCTCTCTGCAGCATGAAATCCCTGGTTCCAAAAACATCTGCCTTGCAGGGTTTGCCTTATCTCGATGAGCATCTTCCACTCATCCAAGGAGAGGGAACAGTTCCAGGACAGGTATCTGACACACCCAGCAGCCCCTGTTGATGATCTCCAGGTGACTCACCACGCCATCCCTCTCCCTGTCAGCTAGAAGGCACTTGTTCCCAGAGATCTGTCATAGCCCAACAATGCAAAAGACTTGAGAAAAATAAGTATTATTCAAGAAAGTGATACCTTCCACCCAGCCCCCTAGGGAAATGAAGGCTCTCCTTCAAATAAATGTTCACATAAAACAAAGTCGCGCCTTCAAGTGCTAAAGCTTATTATTTTAATCACTGACCAGAACTGGATTTTACTTTTCGTTTTTTTTTTTATACTGGTGCATTACAATTATACGTAATAGTAGGATTCGTTGTTTTGGCCATTCTGCACATACATCTTTATAAAAATGTATCACATATATCTCTGGCTCCCTCAAAAGAACACTGTGGGGAAAGCTATTCTATTCCATGACTCGAGAATCTCATAATGTTCTGTCACCTCTCCATGTCCAGCTGCCACTTCTGTTGTGATTGTTGCTGCTTCTAAAAATACCTCAACACTGTCCCTTTCTACCTGGGCTGGGAAAACAGTCAGTGGTGTTAAGGCCAGGAAGCTTAACACCAGTGATAAGGCTCCAAGGGAGGGACTGAAAAGTAAAACGCATGGCTTTGAACCAGTCCTTTGAGAGCTATTTCAGAGGCCTAGGGACACTCTCCTCCTGTATTTCACATACTGCATTAGATACCGAGGCTGCATCAACGGATGCCTAGATACAGGCTGTCTGCAGCACCCTGGTCTCTGCCTTGAGGTGGATGAAGCCAAAATTACATTTGTCTCCAGAGATATGCAACCTGGAATTTGCAGCAGAATAAGGATATTGCTTTTGTTCTAGGAGGCGAAGGTTCTGCTATTGGAATTTTTAATTAGCTCATCAGAAGGAATAATCAGAGTTTTTAGTTTCCTAAATACATCATGCTGATTCACGATTCCCATTAAAAATTGGCTCTTCCCCTATCATAGCACTATCCTGAGATCTTTCCAATTAAAACCTGAACTCCTTAAGTAATGGACTGTCTTAACTGTTATTGACAGCCATATGGAATGTACTCAGTGAAGGTTTGATGTATAAAATAAATTCATGAATGTATTAGTGTATCTGAGACTGAGTGGGATGGTTTATAAAAAAAGGTAAAAACTTTGAATTAATGATAGACTGCTGTAGCTGAATTACATTCATCATATCATTACTCTAATACAAAATGATCCAAATCTTCTTTGAAAAGTCAATCAATGCATTTCACCAAAAAGGAGGTACAGATGGCAAATGAGCATATGAAATGATAGTTGAGATCACTGTTCACTAGGGAAATGCAAGCTAAACCCACAATAAGATGCCACTACACACCTATTAAAATGCCAAAAATCAAAGAAAACAATACGAACTTCCAACATATGCAGAGTGACTAGAACGTTCAGGTATTGCCACTAGGAAGACAAAACGGTACAACCACTCTGGAAAACAGTCCAGTCTGACAGTTTATTGAAAAGCTAAATATATAGTAGCAAATCAGCAGAAAGAAAAACCACAAAACATTAAAAGAGCTTGACTTGGGGCAGAAGCTGAAACACCAACTAGTCCAGAATAACCCCCCAAAATAAAAAACCGTGTGCACTGTGGGCTTTAAAAGGAATGCAGTCATTGTGGCCTTGTCTTCAAAATCATGGGATGTAAAGACTGAAACAGAACTGAGTCTGAGTAACTGAGGCACAGAGAAAGAGGTGCCGTCACAAAGATGCTGGCCCCTTTCTCAGGAGCATCTGTGTCTGTATTTTTAAGATTCTGCATAGATTTCTCTTAATTCACAATCAAATTCCAGCCTTCCTGATGATGTCATCTAGAGATGTTATCTAGGAGTGGGAATAAAACCAATTAAACATCCATGAAGCTTTTTAAAAAAGAAAGCTAAACATATTCTTAGCATATGACCTAGAAATCTCAGTCCTAAGGTAAATAAAGCCCTGTGTTTACACAAAAATCTGTATATAAATGTATATAGATTTATTCATAATCAACAAAAACTGAAAATTAATGAACACTAACTGGTAAATGAAAACACAAGTTGTGGCATATCCATACAATGGAATACTATTCAGCAATAAAAAGGAACAGACTCCTGACACATTCAACAACCTGGATGAACTTCAGAAGCATTTTGCAAAGTAAAAGAAGCCAGACTCAACAGACCACAGACTGTAGTTGAGTGCAGTGGTGCACACCTGTACTCCCAGCTACTCAGGAGGCAGGAGGATTACAAATTTGGGGCCAGTTTCAGCAACTTAGTGAGAACTTGTCTCAAAGTTCTAAAACGTAAAAAGGGCTGATGATATAGCTCAGTGGTACAGCACCCCAGGTTCAATCCTTGGTACTGATAAAAGTAAAATTTAAAAAGGCTATGGGCTAAATGATTACACTCACATGACATTCTGGAATAGGCAAAAGTATAAAGAAAGGAAACAGATCAGCAGTTGGCAGGGTCAGACTAAGAGGCAGGAAAAGGGGATGGATTACCACGGGGCACAAGGGAATCTTCTGGGGCAGTGGAGACTCTCTTTTCTGGAAGTGCTGGGGAAAGTGAACCCAGGGCACTACCACTGAGTCACATCCCCAGCCCTTTATTTTTCCTCTTGAGGCAGGGTCTCACGAAGTTGCCCAGGCTGGGCTGGAATCTGTGATCCTCCTGCCTCAGCCACCTGAATAACTGGGATTACAGGCCTGAGCCACCATGCCTGGCAATGGAAATGTTCCCGTATCTTGATTGTGATGGAGTGGCTACACGACTCTATTTGCCAAAACCCAGAGAATCAGGTGCATTGACGAGTGCCTGTACTCCCAGATCAGGAGGCTGAGGCAAGAGGGTCGCTTAAGCCCAGGAGTTCAAGCCCAGTCTGGGCAACACAGTGAGACCCCATTTTAAAAAACAGGGCTGGGATGTAGTTCAGAGGTAGGGCATGTACCTTGCACAGGAGGCCCTGGGCCAATCCCGAGAACGGCCATAAACCTCGGAGAACTACATGTCTAAAAGGAGTGAATATACTATGTGCAAACTGTACCTCAATAAACTTGACTTTAAAAAGAAACCAGGCAATGTGTTATTAAACCCAAACATGAAGTTTTTAAAGCTAAGTGTCAGCCTGGATTCCTGAGAAAAGAACCCAATCCGAACTTATGCCCAGTGCTTCAGTGAGGCTGCAGTTCCCAGGAGCGAGGGGTAAAGGGAAGTCAATCAAGGGAAGAAAAGAACCACGAGGGGGCACGCTGCCCGTCCTGAAGTGGTGCAGCTTCAGAGGTCCTGGCTGTGGCTCTCATGGGACCTCTACCAAGAGACCACTGAAACAGACCCTGGGGGAGAAAGGTGAGCAACTTATCTCCGTCTTTCATTCATCAAAGTTTCCCCAGTGAGCAAACTCCCACATTTCTGGGCTGCGTTACCAGCCCTCACACACTTCTGGGGAAGCAGGGGCTTCGACAGGTCCATTTGGATCAAGCTGCAGCAGCCCCAGATAAGAACCCACTGAAAGCCCTGCCTCTAGGATCAGGCCTCACTCCAGGCAAGCACGAGACAACCAGGGTTTTAAGAAGGTGCACCCTAGGGGCGGTGGTCTAGGCTATAGGACTGCAGGGAGCCACTGCAGGAGCTGTCCCCAAAGAAGTGACAAGCAGCCAAGCACCCAAAGCCTGGGATGGGGGACCAGCTGATATGGAGAGTCCCATAAAGGAGGTCTAGAATAAGAGGTGATAATATACCAACTGAATTAAAAGAGCTGTTTCATTTCTAAGAACGTCATAGATACATAGAGAAAACTTGAAGCAAACAGTTTCTACCTATTAATTCTGTTCATGTGGTGATCTCACCTGACCTTCATAATAAACAAGTTAGATCTGTGAGGTTCAGGTGCTACATCAGGTCGAGATGTGTGTGGACAACCTCATACAGAAAACGCAATCTGCACATCTGCACAGGCATCCTCTGAACAGATCATGGGCCAATTCATAATACACTCCTCAAAGGCAGATACCACCCTTTAGAAAATAGTAACTTCAAGTTCAAATCCAAAATCCAAAGACTATCACTCTGATCCTACCCTCTGGGTCGTCAATGCAAAAGTGTTATACAGTTCGGGGGAAAAAGAAAAAGCTCAATCCTGTATCTTATAATAATGACATCCTGTGCATTAAAACTTAGTGAATTCATTACATTCTTTTTTAAAATTTTTAAATTTTCATGTGTTTTAATTAGTTACACATGACAGTAGAATGCATTTATGCACTTTGATGTATCATACACAGATGGGATATAATTTCTCTTTTTCTGAGTATATGTATTGTAGCATCACATCGGTCACACAGTCATATATATACATAAAACAATAATGTCTGCTTCATTCTACTATCCTTCCTATCCCCACGCCCCCTCCCCTCCTCTCCATTCCCCTCCCTTCACTTCCCTCTACCTAATCTAAGGTAATGCTATTCTTCTCCAAGGCCTCCTACCTTATTGTAAATTAGCATCCACATATTAGAGAAAACATTCAGTCTTTGGTTTTTGGGGATTGGCTTATTTCACTTAGCATAATATTATCCAACTCCATCCATTTACTGGCAAATGCCATAATTTCATTATTCTTTAAAACTGAGTAATATTTCATTGCATATATATATATATATATATATATATATATATATACACACACCATATTTTCTTTACCCATTCATCTATTGAAGGACAACTAGGTTGGTTCCATGGTTTAACTATTGTGAATTGAGATGCTATAAACATTGATGTGGCCGCATCATTGTAGTATGCTGATTTTTAAGTCCTTTACGTATAAACCAAGGAGAGGGATAGCTGGGTCAGACAGAATCTCCTTACTGCTTTCCACAGTGGTTATCCAATTTGCAGTCCCACCAGCACATACACCAATAGCCCAGAATAGAGGACACAGAGACAAACCCACACAAATATTGTTATCTCGTTCTAGACAAAGGTGCCAAAAATATTCACTGGAAAAAAGATAGCCTTTTCAACAAATAGTGCTGGCAAAACTGGAAATCCATATGTAGCAAAATGAAATTAAACCTCTATCTCTCACCCTGTACAAAAATTAACTCAAAGTGGATCAAAGACTCAGGCACTAGAAAGAGACCCTGTGCCTAATAGATGAAAAGTAGGCCCAAATCTTCACCACGTCAGCTTAGGATCTGACTTCCTGAACAAGACCTCTAAAGCACAAGAAGTAAAATCAAGAATCAATAAATGGAATGGATTCAAATTAAAAAGCTTCTTCTCAGTAAAGGAAACAATAATATGAGAGCCTACAGATTGGGAGAAAATCTTTACTGTACACACCTACAATGAATCATTCACCTCTAGGATATATAAAGAATGCAAAAAACTTAACACCAAAAAAAAAAACAAATAACCCAATCAATAAATGGACTAAGGAACTGAAGAAGAAATACAATTGATCAACAAATATATGAAAAAGTGTTCAAAATCTCTAGCAATTAGAGAAATGCAAATCAAAACTACACTAAGATTTCATCTCACTCCAGTCAGAATGGCAATCATCAAGAATACAGGCAACAATAAATGTTGGCAAGGATGTGGAGAAAAGAATACAATCATACATTGCTGTTCTTTCATATATATTGTCTTATCTAATCCTCATAAACACCCTGGGATTCAGGGTACATTACTGCCTATTACAGACAAGGAAAAAGATGTCCGATCTGCCCACAGCCAGCATCTGCACTCTGGTGGTGTGACCTCAGAGCTCAGTCATGCAGCAGAAATGTGGATTCCTGCAGGAACCTGGAAATAGAGGTGCTGGCCACACCTGGCCCCACCTGTGTGGAGTTTATGCTTTACGGGAGAGATGCACATTGAACAAGCAACCACACACAGATGAAAGGGCAACAATGCTATGGATGTTCAGGGTGGCTTTGGCTATGGTGCCACCTCTGGTCACAGTAGTATAAACTGTCAAGGTCAAATCTGCAAGACCACATATTTAGGAGAAAATAGAAGCCAGGAAGCACCAGAAAATACAAGCTAGGAAGAGCCAGCATTTCTGAGACTACATATATTTTGTAAGTTCAGTGATTATTTTTCAAGCCCAAACAGGTTCTTACAAATAATGTTTCCAGTATGTGATCTAATTTACATGAAAAAATATTACCCAGGCTTTAAAGTTCAGTGAAATTAATTATGCATTTATGTCATCATCTTCATTTTAAAAGAACAAAATACATAAACCCTGGTTCTGCTCAGGAAAATACAAGAGTCCTGATCATTTTAAATAAATACAGCTTTTTTGCATAGATAATTCTGTGATAGAAGGATAAACGTCATCCTACAGAATACGCTTTGGAAGAAGTGACTTCACAGCATTCTTGAGAGAGTGTGACATGGCCATAAGGAGCCCTGATTGGAGCATGAGGCCAGCAGGGCCTGGGTACCATCTCTGACACTTACTATGCATCATTGAGCAGATTTCTTAGCTTCTGTGAGTCTGATTTCTTCATCTGTAAAATGTGATAAAATGGTTCATACCTCAGAGAGCCCTTCTGAAGGTTAAATGAGATCATGCATGCAGAGTGCTTAGCATATTATTACTGATTATTCCCCCAAGTAGTTTACATATTAAAAGAAATAGAAAAATAAGAAATAGCGAGCGGATGGTGTGCGAGTGAGATGTTTGAAATGTGCCCAGAAGCCTGGCTCCAAAGGCCACCGATGACACTGAAGTTGGGGGAATGGAAGAGACTCAAAAGCCCCAGTGCAGAGCCCTCACAGGAGAGCCAAGGGCAGATGGGACAGGAGGCAAGTGATGATACAGCTAGCTCACATGACAGAGAGCTTCGGTGTGGACATTTAAAGTGACAGTCCAGCCCCAGCCTTCTTTTCCACTGTCTGAGCACCACTGAAACCACGTGAGTGGGGACAGGAGACAATTCACAGCAACACTCCTCTCCGCTGCCACCCTGCCTGCTTGTCCTTCCCCTCGACAACAGGTGTCTGCAGCCTCAGGTACGCCCAACCTTGGGCTACAGGTCACATGAAGATAAAAGCCACATGGCCCAAGGGACCTGAAAAGTATCCACAGTGGAGACTTTTCTTAAAAGAGAATTAAAAAAAAAAACGAGCTTTGCAGCTCTCCGGCCTTGGCGAGACGCAGCCCCTGGGCCCAGACAGCTCCAGTCAACACCTGCCCACTGCGTCCCTCTGTGGCTCCTGACCCCTGCTCCAAGAGCCACCAGCAACATCCTCCCCTTAATTCTAGAGCTGGGGAAACGGAAGCTCAAAAGAGTGAGGGACTAGTCCAGAGCGACGAGAGGAACAAAGCAGAGCCAGAACCAGCCAGCTTCCTGATGGCCGCTCAGGTCCTCTTCACCAACACGCACTTTCTTTTTTTGACTCACACATCGGAAAGATTAAAAAAGAAGTAAACTGAGTATGAAAATCAAAGGTGCCTCATCACAGGAGAAAAAAAAAAAAAAACATAAAACTCAGGTGTGGCACTGACCACTTGACCTCCACCGCATCTGCATTTAAACCAAACACCGGCTCCATCCACGCCGACTCGAGCTACCAGTTTTTTGAACATTAAAACAAATTAAGGCAAAAAGTAATAAAGACTTCACAGTGAATGCCTAACGGATCTGCAATCAGAACCACATTGCCAATGCATGCACGCAATTACACTTTGGAGGAAGCTGAAGCCACATTAATGAGACAGAGGGGGAAAGGAAAAAAAGGGAATGAATTGCCAAAAAAATTTAACTACAGTGACTAAGGGATGATGTAGAGTCCAAGGATGCCAGGCATGACTGAGTGTTCTGCTCACAGAACCCCAGCACAGATCATCTGGCTGTACTTTCAAAGCGTCTATATTTGAAAGTCAAAGGTCGAGCGGAGCGCTCCCTTCTTAGGCTTGTGTGTATGGAGTTCAAGGTTCACATCAACACATGTAAATTATTTCCTAAAGCACTGTACCATTCCTGCATTTGAGACACCAGTGTACAGGTGAAGCACCTCGAAATTCAGTTTCACACTGTGCTGAGTTGACAGCCACCAACCCAGAAGACTGGCAGAAATCCTGTGGCCCAGAAGCCACGAAACCCACAATTCGGTGCCGTGTTTTCACCTGTTCAGTCCATAAAAGGAGCATCTACGGCATCCAGAGGTCAACTGGCCAGCAGTTCAGCACAGACTGTTTCCTGGCCTTAGCCTCATCTGAACCACATGCCCAAAGCAGTCTCACCTCCTCCAGCTTAAACACCGACCCCACATACGGTCGGATGCGCCCTTGCTGGCAGTACTGGAGGGCCGAGGACAGGCTCCTGGAGAAGACGGGAAAGTCCTGGTCTTGGTACTGACCCCAGTACAGGCCCATGGCAGAGATGTTCTTCAGGAGCAGCAGGTTAGCTGGCACGGAGGCGATGTTTCCTCCAGCAAATCCCAGCACCACGATCCTGCCCTCCCACGCCAGGCTGAGGGGCAAAAAAAGAACCATGAGACACAATGGCATCTGCCCCCATTAGGATGGCTACTGTAGGAAAAAATAACAACCACAAGTGTGGGGAGAATGTGGAGAAAACTGAAACCCTCACATACCATTGGTGGGATTATAAAACGTGCAAATGCTATAGAAAACAATATGAAGTTTCTTTGAAAAATTAAAAATAGGTCCAGAAATTCCACTTCTGGTATACATGCAGAAAAGTTAAAAGCAGGGTCTTTTTTTCCCCTTTTTTGGTACCAGGGATTGAACCGAGGGGCGCTTAACCACTGAACCACATCCCCAGCCCTTTTTCAAACATTTTATTTAGAAACAGGGTCTCACTAAGTTGCTGAGGCTGGCTTTGAACTTGTGATCCTCCTGCCTCAGTCTTCCAAGCTGCTGGATTACAGGCGTGTACCACCAAGCCCAGCAAAAGCAGGGTCTTGAGATATTCACACACCTGTGTTCATAGCAGCACTATTCACAAATGCCAAGGCACGGAAACAAGCTAAGTATTGTTCCTTGAGTGGTGAATGGACAAAGAAAATTTGGATGTACATATAATGGAATTTTTTTTTAATTTTTTTTTAGCTGTAGTTGGACACAATACCTTTATTTTATTTATTTATTTTTATGTGGTGCTGAGGATCAAACCCAGGGCCTAGCACATGCTAAGCAAGCGCTCTACTGCTGAGCCACAACCTCAGCTCCACATATAATGGAATATTATTTGGCCTTCAAAAGGAAGGAAATCCTGTCACATGTTTAACTTGGTACCCTCTGGGACATTGTGCTGAGTGAATTAAGTCAGATTCAAAAAGACAAATACTATATGATCACCTAAATGAGGTACCTGAAGTAGTCAAATTCATAAAAACAGAGAGTAGAATTGGGTTGCCAGGGTCTAGGGAGAGGAGGGAAGTGGAGAGTTGTTTAATGGGTGTAAGATTTCATATTTGCCAGACGAAAAGTTTTAGAGATCCATTGCAGAACAGTAAGAATGGACTTAACAACTGAACTGCACAAGAAAAAGAGGATAGGATGGGTAGATTTTATCTTATATGTTCTTCACCCACAATTAAAAAAAAAAAAAAAAGGAGAATTAACACTGTCCACCGATCCCTAGAGACAAACCATAGAAGAAATGTCTCCAGGGCCTGGGGGAAGGGGAAAGAGGCAGTGCTGACTTAATGGGTCAGAGCCTGTGATGGGGGTCACAAACCCGGTGAGCACATATAGTTACAAGGAACTGTACACTTATAAATGGCTAAAATGCTAAGTATTAGATTATGTATATTTCATCACATTAAAGAAAAAAGCAACTTGTATTAAAGCTATGGCTGGGAACTTGCGTTGACCTTATAAGTTGGAAGACCAACCCTTTACTATCTTGGATTCCTCAGGAGAAAAACGTTTAAATAAGCCGTGAGCGAGATATTAGGGGACTACACTTTCACAAGGGGGCCCACTTTAGGATCAAGAATCTATTTAACCTCCTTGACTCGTTTGTGGGAGGAAATTGGGCAGAAGCAAATGTCCTCCCATGGGCTATACTTCAAGACCAGTTGAAGATTTTAAACTTAGAATCAGGATCAGAAATGAAAGATCACACTTTACACACCCACTTATTGTACGACTCTAGTCATGGTGCTTCTTTGATGAATTCCGAACAATTTACAAAAATTCACAAGTTTTCTACTCTCTGTTATAAAAAGTACCATGCAGTGTACACACGTTACACAACAGGCCATTAAAAACAACTTCTGTAAACATCTTTGCCTGTTTGCTCTTCTTCAGAAGAGAAAGGGAAGCTACTGTCAAAACACAATTATCCGAAGCGGGGCATAATGGTGCACACCTGTAATCCCAGGGACTTGGGAGGCTGAGACAGGAGGATTGCAAGTCTGAGGCCAACCTGGGAAACTTAGCAAGACCCCGTCTCAAAATTTAAAAATAAGGCTGAGGGTGTAGCTTAGTGGCAGAGTGACCCTGATTACAAAGGGAAAAGAAGGGGGGGCACATTTGGTCCACACTCTTCCTTCGCTTCCCCTCTAAACACAATACCAGGCACCATGCGGTGATCATCAACACTGCCTGCCTCTCCTCTGCAGGTAGGATAATCTCTCTGCTTCTGTTTCTTTAGCTTTAAACTGAGATAAGTCACAACATGATCTTTCCAGGATGACATGAGAAATAAAACCAGCACTCCCACAATACTCCAAACACTCTGGTTGAAAACACAACGAGAACTGGTATGGAAAACAACAGACTTAGCCCCACTAAGTCTCCAGGGTCATAATTTTTAATAGATCAAGGAAACCTTCAGAAGAGCCTGTCCCTTGGTTCACCGTGAACTGGGCAAAGGGAACTGCCACCCTGGGATGCCAACCCTGAACACGGCCTCCTCTGGGACCCTCCACATTCACGCACATGCCGTAGTTAGTGGGGCCCACGGAGCGGAATTCACACATGTATAATTTCTAAAGCACTTGATGTTGCCAACTTGAGAGTCTGCAGTCATTTTTTGGATATTTTCCAGTTGGGTATTTTGTTTTCTGCTATATTTAAGATTTCCTGATTTTCTCTGCTTCTCTTCCCTGTCACCCACTCACTCGGCTATTCTCGTTGATGCTGACGCCTGAGGGGAGAAGCCAACAGCACAAACGACAGAGGAGCAAGGCCAGGAGGAAGACAGGTGCGGGGGGGGTCAGCTCAGGCCCCTCTGGGTGGACCACTGCACGCACCCACCTGCGGAGGGCCTCCAGGAAGACCTCTCCTCCCACCATGTCGATGGCCACATCCACCCCACGGCTGCCCGCCAGCCGCCTCACGGCCTCCTTCAGGCTGCCCTGGCTGTAGTTCACGCTGCCCTGCGCGCCCCTCTGCACCGCCAGCTTGCACTTGTCATCGCTTCCGGCCGCAGCGATTACCTACACAAAGAACACAAGGTTCAGGATGGTCAGAACATGCTCCAGGAGGAGCACACCCCATCTCCCCAGCCCGCGGCCAAGGTGCTAGTCACGGACACCAGTACCAGCTTGCTGCCCAAGCATCGGCCCGAATCCACGTGAGGCCCAACAAATGCATTGTTCCCTAGGCCCCTCCATGCCCCACCGGCCATGAGGTCCATCTGGAACCCAACAGTTCTAGGTGGGAGGTGGCTCTAAAGACACTCCAAAAGTTCTCTCCAACTGCCAATGAAAGCCACCGTTTACAGAGCACCCACCACGAGTCAGGTCACAAAGATACAAGTGGGACACCAAGCTCCGTCAAGGGGACAAGGTCCAGCAGTGTGCTGGGGCGGGACACAGGGCTCCAGAAGTAAAAACAAGAGGTATCCAATCTAGACTAGATCAGGAAAGGCTTCCCAGAGGGTAAATCATGATTTGGTGGAAGGATCCTGAAGTCAGAACTTGGTTCAAATCCTGGCTTTGCCACTTACTAGCCGTGTCACCTGGGGCAAATTACTGAGAACTAACATACTGTGTCACCATTTGTCAAGCACCATTCCAAATGATTAACATAAATTAATAACTCATTTAATCACAATAGCCCCAAGGAAATGCTATTAATATCCCTGTTATGGACAGAAGCAAAGGAAGGGAAAGGAGCTGAGGAAGGTCACACACCAACAGGAGGCAGAACTGGGATCCACGCCCAGGGAACCGTCTCCAGAGTCCTCACATCTAACCTGTGCAGCCTGTCTGCTTCTCCGGGTCTCAGTTACTGCATGGGTTGCTTTTTTTTTTTCAAAGACTTATTTTTAAAATTAAATGGAACATTGTGTATAAGGCACTTGGAAAACAAAGTGTGAGATAAATCGTATCTATTGTTACATGCAGGCAACCACGTATTCTTCTTAGGACTCAGAAGAACTTTATGGAGGAAGTATAATTACTTCACTCTATGGGCAGAAACAGGGACTCAGGGAGGTTCAACAATCAAGCAGGGTCATCCAGGAAGAAGATGGTAGAACAACAATTCAAAGTCAGGCCTTTCTTCAAAGCCCAGGCTTCCTACTCCATCATCCTAGGAGAAAACGGTGCATAAGGCCCAACATGGACAGCCAAGATGGCTAAGGGCCCTTTGCAGGAATTCCAAAAGAGCTGCAAATAGTCAAGCATCAGCTACAGGTGCCTCATCAGTGAGCAAGGCCACCAGCCTGACTACCTCGCCCTCCAAGTAATGCCCAGGACCTGCACAAACACCCCAAGAATATGGATGCCCTTAAAGAATTCCAAACTCACCTGTAACTATTTGAAACTAGAAGCTACCCTCAAAAGTTCCCTGGTAGTCTCTCAAAATAGCACAGTTCACTGGGGGGGGCTAGACTAGGGTCAAGCACCCGATTTCCATCCCAAGACTCTCACTGGGACTCCATGACACCTGCAGTGAATTCTTTTCTCTCTTGGTGGCTCTTTCTCTTCATCTGTGAAACAGGGATAATAAACACTTATATTACCTATCTCCCTGGGGTTTGCGAGGGTCAAGGGTAAGACAATTGCTACAGAGGCACTCTGGGTGCATATGAAATGCTGTGGATGGAAGGTGTTATCAAAGCAACCTCTTCCAAGCAGGTGGTGTGGTAACATTGCTTTTACTTTTATTTTTGCTTACTTCTGTTTAGAACCATTCTCGCTGTGAAAGAAAATATAGCTCAGATTGATTTCAATATCTGAATTAAATCAATTTTTTTTCTATCTAATCTCTCAGAACTATTTGAGACAAATGGTACAATTTTATCTTCCTAGAAGTGTTAAATCTTCGATGACTCTAGACAACGAGACTAATTACGGTCTCTCCCCTAAGAGGAGCTAAACACCCTTCATGCTCACACAGGATGTGTTCACATTTCAAGAAGAGCCTCCTAGTATCCAAGATTGCTCTCCAGATTCACAGGTCCTTCCCAAAGTAACTTCACAGGAAAGGAGACACACCACCTGAAGAAGCTCCAGTCCAATCCAATTACTTCCAAATTTGTCTGTCTAACTGCTACCTCAATATTCCAATCACATGCTCCACGGGAGCCTTGCACTCAACACATCCAAACTGAACTCCCCATTTCCTTCAGGGTTCTCAATTCCTTTTGTGGCAACCCCACACGCTAACCTACTTTGCTCCTTCCCACTTTATGCCCAATAATATTTCTTATTAGACATTCATTAGGGTTCATTTTTAAAAGATTCTTAATGACAGGCCACACCTTCAAATAGGAGCACTGCACGTGTAACTCTCAATATTCCCACAATTATTTTATAAAAGAGGAAACGGATGCTATTAAGAGCTGGAGTGAGAACCTCCAGGGGGCTGGCCACCTTTGAAAGCTTTTGTTCTTTGACTACTTGGATGCTCTCTAGTCACCAATCTATTTTTTTCCCACTTGAGTACGACTCACTTCATGGCCTCCACTGCCTGGATTATTCCAGGAGCCCACCCTGCTCCCTGCCTCCATTACCTCTGACCTCATCCCATCCCTCCTCCCCATGGCTACCAAGTAAAATGCAAAGATGATCCTGTCGCTTCCTTACCTGAAATTCTCAATAGCTTCCAACAGCTTCCAATAAACATTCAAAGTTTTCAGTTCTGTGCTAGCTCAGACCTCCTCTCTGCCCACGTTGCTAGAGTCACCTTCCACCACTCCACCCCAAGTCCTTAGTTTGCGATTCTCTAAAATGCACGGTGCCAGTTCCTACTTCTTGGTCTTCTAAAAATGTCCCCCACCACTAGAATAAGGCTCTTCCTCCATTCTTCCTCTATTCAACTGCTGCCAGTCCTCTGGAAGTTGTCTTGAATGTCTCCCTCCTCCAAAAAGCACTCCTTCTCTGATACCCGCAGCCTCAGAGAGATGCCCCTATAGAAACTGGATTCCTTCCTTCATTCTTTTCTCGATTCATTCATTGTTCATTCATTCAAAAAATAGTTCTTGAATGCTTACCAAGTTCCAGGTACCACATGAGGTACTAGTGCACAGTGATGAACCACACAGACACTTCCCTGCCTTCATGGGGTTACAGTCCGGTAGGAAGAGACATTAATCCAATAACAACATGAGAAAAGGTAACCATGCAGTGAGGTGTGTATGAAGAAAGAGAAGTGCAGGGTGTAGTGAGATCACAAACAGTGGGGACAGGAGCCTGACCCCGCCTGAGGACACAGAATACTTCTCTGAAAAGATAACACATGAGTTTAGATCTGAATTGCAGGGGGAGGCGGTTCAGAGAATGACAGGTGGAGAAGATAGCATCTGCAAGGCAGCCCTCGCTGGGTTCCAGTAACTGAAAGGACAAGCAATGTACTACTAGGCTGCTCACCAGGCTAAGCAAACAGATGGCCAGACCCCACTCCCAGTTGCTTTATCTCCTCAGTGCACTGCATATGATTTTTAACAAGTTAAGGAATATATCCCATGTCTAAAACTGAAGGTAGGTTTTTTCATTTTGTTTAATTTTGGTTTTGATTTTTATTTATTATTTATTTTTTAGTTGCAGTTGGACACAATACCCTTATTTATTTTTATGTGGTGCTGAGGATCAAATCCAGGGCGCACGCACATGCTAGGCGAGCGCTCTACCACTGAGCCACAACCCCAGCCCTGTTTTGTTTTGTTTTAAAGTAGAGACTCCAAACATGTAAATACCTTGGCTTGAAGAACATTTGTTGCCACATCTATCACTGCAAGGCCCGTGGCTCCAGCTGCTGCCGTTACTAAAACAGTTTCTCTGTGCCAAAGAAAGATGAATGTTACTACAGACACCTTCAAGACTCGTCCAGTAATGACTTCAGGAACATTCTGGAACTAAATATTTTAAAGCAAGAACATTAAGAGAGCATTTCATTCAAACCTTCCTGTACATATGTTCCCCAGTCTTGAGGGGTGGATTACGTATGTGACTTTTAGATCAGTGCTAATCTGATCCAGTTCTGAAGATTCCCCAGGAAAAAGATTCCCCAATCTCTCTAGGTCGCCTCCCCAACTCCTGTCAGGGGCAACTGCTCGTTTGAGCAACCAGTCCAATATATGCTTCAGAAACTCTGCCCTGAAATCATGCTCCTACTAAACACTGCCCAACTTGATGATGGTCAAGTCATGGCGACCACTCACCTGGACCCACCAGTCAGAAGCAATTCTGAGGGTCAGCTCTCTGAAAAGATCAAGAGGCAGTGTCCCAGGTAACACCAGAAATTTCAGCACCGGAGTCTAAAACACTCCACTTGGCACACACCACCGAGCCTTACACCCCACAGGCCTCCAGTAAACCCCTGTGAAGTGAGTTTAAACAAACCAACTCTCCCAATTCTAAGGTTTTCTAGGAAGTACTCTTAAACTCAGGTTTAAGAAAGCTGTGCTTCCAAATTCATACGGGCCAAGTTCACCATCTACCATTCCCTCTCAAAATGATGCCCTCACAGTCACCATACCACAGTGTCCAGTGGTTACCTCCTTTGGCCTTTTCCTCAGCCAAAGTGAAGATGAGCTGAAGGAAAGGGAGAGAAAAGGAAAGAAGGGGCAGGAAGGAGAGAGAAGGGAAGGGACTGGGGAAGGTCTTACT
Organism: Marmota flaviventris; assembly: GCF_047511675.1. NCBI lineage: Eukaryota > Metazoa > Chordata > Mammalia > Rodentia > Sciuridae > Marmota > Marmota flaviventris. Next base: position 99,158,229 of record NC_092509.1, on the reverse strand, counting down.
GGGCACTTCTAGGATCAGGGAAGGGTACAACCCAACCCCCTACTGGCTACATAGTCCTTACCTAGGCTGGGTATGGGCCCGATGCTCTAGAGCCAAAATAGCAGTGCCATAAGACACAGGTAGGACGGCAGCTTCTTGTAGGGAGACCTTTTCTGGAACCCGCCACAAGGTCTATAAAGAGATAACAGTGGCTTAGGGATTAGGCACATGTACCTGCAAAGGCTACTCAGGAAATACTGTGGTTTGAGTGACTGACTTGAAATGGGAATAACCAGTGGAAGTCAAGACCAGAGTCCAGGACTTGGGTGCATCAGACCTCAAAACCCTAAGGCTGGCCCCTGGCTCAAAAAGAACCAATTTATGGAGAACAGACCACAACTCGCTGTACTGTGAGAGGTGAATTGAACGGTACATAAATTTCACCTCAACAAAGCCACGGTGGGGGATCGTGTACTGTGCACCATTTGGGGGCACTGCCCACATCTTGCTCCACCACACAAGGCCACCATGGCTGGCTGCATTCCCAGGGCTATCTCTTTCATAAGCTTTGTCAGGGGAAGAAGCCCATTATATCCAGCTCAATGCGCCCAACCAGTTTTTCTACCAAAACTACCTATGTTCCAACTGGACTGCCAGCCAATTGCTCAGGCACTCCAGAAACAAAGTGCCCTTCTTCATGAAAACACTCCACACAAACAAAGCTCTGTGCAAAGGTTGTCAAACCAATAAAGAGAAGGGATTTAGCACTGGAGGAAAAAAAAAAAAGTAGTTGGCTGAGAAACAAGATCAAACAAATGCAAAGAAATGGGGAGTGAGGAAGATGAGGAATGAGGGAGGGGTGGAAATTAAAGGAAACAAAGGAGGAAAACCCTCCAAGCATTGATCTGGAGAGAGGGCTACCTTCTGGTCAGCGATGCATTCTTCAGCCATCCCATTAAAGCCACTCACACCAATGACTCGATCTCCCTGAACGGAAAACAACAACAGGGTATGTTCAAATGCATGGCCTTACATTCACCTCTTCCTGAATCAGTCAAGGTATAAAAGAAAAATGCCCATCTCTGGCCCACAAGACATAGGCTGGCCTTCCTATCTATTCAGAGTTAATGTTTAGTAAATAAAACAACAGCTCTCTCAATGCTGCCACCCAGTTTCCAAGCCAATCTGAGCATATTCTGGACAAGAATGGGGTATGGTAAGGAAAAGGTGGGTATGAATTAGAATCCCCGTGTGAACGTCTATCATGTGAGGCTCAAACTTGAGAATTCATAATGAAGAGTTTAATGAAGCCAGACACTTCCACCCAACTCCTTCCCCCCAGTTCAGAACTCTCTCTATTTTCTTATAGTGTCTGCTGACAAAGGCCAGGAGAAGCAAGACCTTTGGGGCACAAATGAGATTAGCACATTTCTCATAGCTACATACACAGTCGATTCTCTGGATTTCAACTCATTTACCTCTTTCACTGAGCTGACATCCGCGCCTGTCTCCAGTACTGTCCCAGAAAACTCCATTCCTAAAACATGGTTGAAAGATTAGATTATCTGTAAAACTCAGCCCCATGGCAATGAGAAGACCTTGATTATCAGGCCATCCATCAGCTTTTAGGAACTGATAAGGTCTTAAGTACCATTACTTTTACCTAGCAGTGTGAAAAGCATACTCAAAGCACAGGAAAGTGAGCATAAGATGTCATTATCACACCCTGGAAACCTGTGGCAGTCCCAGGCTTGACTGTGATGTGTAAAGCACAGAGTGTCAATATCGCAGGTACACAGCAACTTTTGACCCTGATCACTGGGGCCTTAGGCTCCTAGAGCTCCCAGTTACCGTGTTTATCATATCTTATTTATCTGTTTCTACGTCTCCTTTGCTGGTGTGTGGCCCTCCAGGACATGAACTGTTTATTCAGACAGTACTGGCTCAACTGGATGAATCAGGGTTGCGTGCCCTTTCTTCTCCCACATCTGATATTTCTGAATTTAATGATCATGCATTTCCTACCTGACCTGCCAGGAAACAACTCAATTGTGTATGACATCTTTCCCCTATTCAACATTTTAGCTAATACAAACAAAAGGAAATGGTTCCAAATGTTAAGGCAAAATCCAATACCTTCAGACCAAAACATGGCAACTATTTTGCAATCACTGAACTCTCAATAATATGTATATACATAAGATATAATGTAAATATGCTAAGCTCTATCTGTATCTCTTTAAAGCAACTTGAACAACAAAAATCAGTCATTGTCCATGATCTAGAAGTAATGAGATTGGGAATCGTGAAAATCAGACACTGGGTCACTAAACAGGGTAAACTGTTTTTCTTCTTTTTGATCCTCTCGCATTAGGTTTCACTAGGCGTGTGCTTGTGAGACTGAAAGTCTTAGATGCTTGTGATGGTTCAATGAAAAAACAAGAGGCACTGTCAAGGAAGGAATGAGCATGATGAGGGGATCGATGTTTCTCATGAGCAGAATTCTGGTGGACATAATGACGTGTAAACATTTATCTGTTCATTTATTCATTTTAAAGTTTTTACTGAGCATCTACTCTGAGCCAGGTACACAATGGTCCCTAAGCTAGGGACACAATGTTGAGCAAGACAGATATAGAAACTACCCTGCGGGGGTGGGGGTTACACTCTAGTGGTTTCAGCAATGATGCTGACATATCTTAACAGAAACCTCACCAAGGACAGGCAAACACCACAAGAGCAGTGTCTGGGAAGATGCATGGGGTTCTGAAAACCCTCGGAATCTTCTTTTCTTGAAGCAGCAGTCACCTGGTCCCCCATACTCACCAGGTGTGAAGGGAAGAGGGGGCTTCTCCTGATATTGGCCACGACAGACCAAAATGTCAGCAAAGTTGACTCCACAGAAATGGACCTCAACTCTGACCTGCAAAGGGAACAGAGCAGCAAAACAGAGCAGGACACATTCTGGAGACAAAGTTCACTTGATTATTCAAACAGATTTACTGAAGAAATAAAAGCCGTATGCAGGCACTGAGCCAGAGGACAATCACGAGGTGAGGCGAAACAGACAAGTTTCTGCCTTCAGGGAGCAAAAAGGACAGTAAAGAAGACATGAAGATGATATTGTTATATTGTGTGCATGTAAGAATATGTAACAACAAATCCCACCATCAAGTACAACTATAATTCACTCATTTAAAATGTGGGGAAAAAACATATGAGACAAAATCATAATGAAGCCATATGTCAAATCAAAACTCAACACAAAGTGTTAAAAGGAATAATATGTAATGCTGAGAAAGTCTATCCTGGCAGGATTTGACTTCTTGGGGAAGTCAAGAAAATTTTAAAAAATAATCCTTGAGCTAATTAACAACTCAGAGTTAACTGTTCAAAGCAGGAGGAAAAAAGGTTGGCAAAACAAAAGCAATGACATGTGCAAAGGCCCTGCATCAGAGACAAAAAACAGCAAGCTTAGAGCACAAAGAGTTGGAGGGAAGCATAGAGAGGGAAGAAAAAGGAAGAGAGAAAAAAGACCACACCACACAAATGTTTGAAGGTTTATATTGAGGATTTTGGCCTTCATTCTAAGAGCAACAGAAAACCATTAAAATGTCTAAATAGAAAATTAACACGACAGACCATTCTATCATGTCAGAATCTGGAATCCTGGAGGCTGGCCTACACACACCCCCTCCTGTCTTCTATGGCAGCCCCATAATTGAGGCAGAACTACAGTGGTGAGCCAGTGGTTCTGGGCCACCAGCATCAGCATCACCTGGAAACCTGTCAGAAATTCCTATTCTTAGGCCCCATCCCAGATCCTGCCAAAGCAGAGACTCTGGAGACAAAGCCCAGCAATCTGTTTTAACAAGCCCCAGGTGGTTCCGATGCACCCTGGAGAACTACTGTGGTAGGCAACACATCCCTACAGGGGTTGGAAACGGAGGAGGAAATGAAGGCTGAGACACCAAATCAATATGTATCTGTGTGTTTAAATTTAGCACAGAGGTTGCCCTATTGGTGAGAAGACATTTTTATCTACAAAAAAAAAAAAAAATTCATTCATTCAGCAATCTAAGCATCTGTCACATGCCAAGCACCAATCTACAGTAAAGAGATTTAATGGTGGATAAAAATAACATAATTGCAGGTCTCATGAGCTAATGCCTTACAAAGTAATGTCTGGACAAATAGAACAAAGGAACCCAGCCCTCAGCCTGCACACACTGCGTGCATGACACATTAGTTATTGACAAGCATCCTGCACACGTGCTCCTCAAAGCCACTCCACATTGATCTGAGACTGACCCAAGGATGAGCTCTCTCAGCATGAGAATCCCAGGAAGCAGTCTGGCTGCCATCTCCGGCTCTTCCAAATAATCCATTTAGCCGCAGGCTCCACCTTAGAGTCGCTTCAGCCCTGCAGCTGCCTTTCTCCCTCACACTCGTGGTCCCCAGACACTGAGGCTCACCACTGGTTTCCCCCGGCACAGATTCTCATGCTCCACAGTAGTAACATTATGTTACCAGAATGGCCAACAGGCAAGGCCAAAGAGACTTCCACATTTCAGTGAAACTGCCCTCTGGCCTTAACTAATCCATCCCAAATCACTGCAGTACCCCAGAGAGGAGCGTAAGGGTTTGGGGTAGATGGAAGGGCAGTTAATTTGACAGGACACTGAAAAGGAACAAAGGACAAGAGAGGGTCCGTTTATCTGTTACATCAGTAACTGGCAGGTGTTTGTGCAGTCGTGTGCAAATCAGTTTTCTGTTTCTAAGGAAACAGATGTGGAATCTTCAGAAAGAGGCCTACACGTGTGTGCTGGGGAACAATCTTCCTTAGCGCTTTGACCCTTTCGTGAACCTTGCAGGGGCTTGACCTTCTAGCCCTGGGACCAAGTTGCGCTGCAGTCTCTCGGCCGCCCCCTAGCTTGGGAACTGGGAACCTGACTCAGGCAGGACGCTTGCCGTGTGTCACGGGGGCCCAGGGACTGGCCAGCCACCCTACCTCGTGGGGTCGGACAGGGCGGCGGGCCACCTCTTCAATGGCCAGAGGCTGCTTCAGCTCAGCGCAAAGCGCGGCGCGGTAGTGCCGACCACAGCCCTGCCCAGCTCTCCTGCATCAAGGAACAGGGGCTGGTCACTCAGGCCGCCCTCGGGCGCACCCCGGGGCTGCCTGTAGGGTGGGGGAGTCAGCACGGCACCTGCAGAGCCACGTCCCAGGGAGTGACCGTCTGCAAAGCAGCGCCGCCATGGCCGGCAGACTGGACGCTAGAGGGAGTGGCCAGAGCGCTGCAGGAAGACCGGACACTGCGGCTACGCCCCGCCCCTGAGCGGAAGGCATCCGGGACACGCCCCGCGCCCGCCGGGACTCTAGCAGGCGGGGCGGTGGCCGTGGCTCTGCAGCTGCCCGCTTGTAGCTGGGGCGTCCTAGTCCCTTCTTCCCCCAGGCCTCCCTGAACTTGGAGCCCGCCAGAGGGGAAAATGGAAAAAAACGAGCAAAAAGAGTTAGATCATCCTTCGTTGTCATTTTCGTAGCAGATTTGGGAGAATTTTAAAATCACATTTGGCAACAGTTAATTAGCGGTTCTTGGGTCCTCTGCACGAAAGAAATCCCAAATTCACAGCTGCGCGCGCTGCCCCACGCCCGTGATCCCAATTACGGGGATTGCTGAGGTTGAAGCAGAAGGATTGCAATTTTGAGGCCAGTCTCAGCAGTTTAGCGAGATTCTGTCTCAAAAATAAAATTTAAAAAAGGGGTGAGGATGTAGCTCAGAGACAGAACACTTTTCGTTGATCCTCCAGTATCACAGAAGATAATAGGAAACTCTGAATTCATAGGTAAAGCCTTTGATGTTTGCATTCGAACACCTTGCTAGGGTTCAATTCTTGTTACTAATTTTCTCACACAGGATCAATTACACTAAAACTTAACTGTTACTAATGATCAGATATTGAATAAACCTACACAAATTCAAAGAGTATTACCAATGAATGTCAGGCTAAAATCTAGAGATTTTCACGTTCCCAAAGCTTATATTATGTCTGCACTTAGTAGACGCTCGGTAAATATTGATTCAGTGACCACCTAGATGCAGAGGCACACTCTTGGAGAACTAAAACAAAAGCATTATCTGTGAAATATTAAAATTAAGTGGACCTCTAACAGTAATCATCTATTTATATATTAGCAATATATAAAAGGCACATGCTTATCACTAGACTGTAGCATTTAAAGATAATAACAAGTCTTTAAAAGACATCTGGTCAAAGGGTTTATGGATCTTAGGTTCAGGTTCAAATCCAGCTCTCTATCTATTTGTGTGGTTTTGGCATTGACCCTTGGTGTTTTTTTTGTTTTGTTTTGTTTTTTTGGGGGGGAGGGACCAGGGGTACTGGTGATTGAACCCAGGATTTGCTTTACCACTTAACTACATTCCTAGCCCTTTATATTTTTTTTATCTGGAGACAAGGTCTTGCTACGTTTTTAAGACTGGCCTTGAACTTGGGATCCTCCCAAGCTGCTAGATTTCCGGACATATGCAATAGCATCTGGCTACCCTTTGTGACTCTTGATGACCTCAGTAACTCTTCCATCAAAAGAATGCACTGGGGTTGTAGCTCAGTGGTATGGTGCTTGCCTCAAATGCATGAGGCCCTGGGTTTGGTCCCCAGCACCACATAAAAAATAAGTAAACAAATAAAAATAATGTGTCCATCTACAACTAAAAAAAAAAAAATTAAAGAAAAAGGATGCACTGGGCAGGCATGATCAGGAATGGAATAAAGGAAAAAGTGGAGATCACAAATGAGGTAGAAATGACTTCCAAAGTACGGCCTAAAGGCTTTGAGGGCAGCGAATCTAAGAGCAAGTACCCACCTTGGTTATACAGTAGAGGTTATTTTTATTTTAAAAGCACTCACAGGGAATTTGAGGAGTCATTTTAACCCCCGCTGCAAGAGAAAAGAAACAGTGACTAGAAGGTAAGATGAAAAACACTTCAGTTCACAATTCAACATGAAAGCATTCTCATTTTGTAAACTGTTAATCATTAAGCACCTGAAATGAAACCAGGGAGTTGGGTTTGTGGCTCAGTGACAGAACCCTTTCCTAGCACACCTGAGGCTTTGGGTTCCATCCACGGCATGGTAGAATGAAGAAATCAGGAATAATGGAGACATACTAACACTGTCAAATCAACATGAACATCCTTGGGCCGGGGTGTAGCTCAGTGGCCGAGCACTTGCCTAGCATGTGTAAGACCCCTGAGTTCAGAACCTAAGGCCCCAGCATTCTGGTATCCAAACAATGAACAATAAGAAATCTCAACTTTATGACCTATGAAACTACAGTTGATTGTTCTAAGAATGAAATGAGTTGTTACTTATGGAAAGCGTTTTGTGAAATATTTAGATATATTAATACCTTATTAAGATGTTAATATAAGGATAAAGCAAGAATATTTAATTGAGCTCCTTAAAAGCAGCAACTATTTCGTAATCTCCTGTATGTTTATAGTATTTGCATAATACCTGACACTTTTAGGCATTTAATAGATATTCTCTCATGAAGTGTTAATGAGTGCTCAGTTACCTAGTATTAATTTTCCAGATAATTGGAGGTATCTTTAAGCATCAAGTCTTTTATTTTTAATTAAATGTTTTTATAGAAAAACATTATGATTTTTCAGAATAAACTTTTCATTCTCTGGGAATATGAAAGATCAATAAGTGTGGAGAAAAATCAATCAATACTTCATTCTACATTTATGAAAATATCTGAAGAACATAGTAAAAATCCCTTTAAAAAGGATCTTGAAGGGAGATGAAAGTATTTTAGGTAATTGAGGTGATTTAAGCATTTATATGCAAAATAAATTTCACAGTTTCAAAGAGCAGTCCAAGGCAAGTGACAAGGTATTTAATAGTAGTTGCTATAGTAGCAAAAGAAATATTTAGCTTATCCATCAAAGTGCTGCCACCACACCTGACTGCCTACTTTTGGTCATTGTTCCTGGCTATTTGGTTTCATTGAAGGATGGAAAGTGGAGACAAACCAAATAAAATTTGAATTCTGGAAGGAACTAAGCTCAAGCAGCTACATCAGGACTGATCAGTTCTCTGGAAAGGAAAAAAAAAAAAGTGAAAAGGGATCAATAGCCGCCCTGCAAACCAGCTTGAGGGCTCATTAAGGAAGTAAAAGAGTAACAGATGAGTCTTCCTTCTGGTACAACTCACATGGAGAGATAATATTTAACATCCAGAAGCTGCTGGAGGGCGGAGGGTGGAGAAGCCAGACAAAGCTGAATACACAAACAGCTATGTTTTCACAGAATAGTAGACAAACCACACACAAACAATATAAGCACCATACAGAACCGCACTGGGAATGTGCACGTATCCTCTACCATTAAATCCTTCCCCAGTAGAAGCTCAGCTCCTTCAGAAGAGAAGCTATCTCCATAGCCTCCCAGTTCACCATGGAGTCTAGCACACAGCAGGTACTCAGTAGTGGTTAGGAAGGTTAGGAAGCAAGGAGCCCTAAAAACTGTAGAGGAGAGGTGTCAGTGCAACGTAACTATCCAAAGCCACAAATCCAGAAAACTGTTGAGGTTTCTTACACTTATTTCCTTAAATTTACCGTCACTGAGCATAATCTGATCTTCCTTTGATCTAAGTCAGTATTGCCATTAGAGGCAATATTTTTTTTTAACTTCAGAGACATTTTAGCCATTGATCTACATAATAACGCATATTGACCACCTTCTCCATTCCAGGAACCGTAAGATTTGCTATGAGTCATTTGTTCCAATAGTCATGGAGTCAGAATTTCTGAGTTGGGATGGATCTTCAAGATCATCTAGTCAAAGTGGTTCATTTAAAAAGAAAGGAAGGAAGGAAGGAAAAGAAAAGGCAAAGGCTCAGAGAGAGAGAGAAGAGGAAGTGGGGCGGGGGTTGCCCAAGATCAAGCTGCTAGATGGTAGCAAGTGTGGCATTAGATTAATTAATATTGGACTTTTTTTAAATTTTTAGTTCCCTGCTCTTTCTACCATGCTTGTTGGATCTCACTCCTCGGCAGCGTACACAAGAATAATATTTCATGTTTTCATAGTGTTTCACAGGTTTCAAGTCACTGTCACTAAATTCCTTCATCCTGCTAATGATGAGAATAATAATTGTCATCACAACTAGCACCTGTGGTTACTTATAACAAGCCAGTTAGTTACGGAGTACTTTTGCATGATTTCTTTAATCCTTTCAAAGGTCCTATAACTAGGATACTATTTTTTTCACCCTCTTATAGATCAGGAATATACGCTTAAGGAGGTTAAGTAACTTGCCAAAGGCCACACAGCTAGGAAATGGATCAGTTTAGCATCATCCTAATTGCCTGGTGCCAGAGCTCCTCCAACAGTATCCGGCCGCCCACTGTGCTTCCCTCACAAATGCCCTCTGGAGCAGACAAAGAAGGTATTATACAATACATTTTAAAGCCTTTCTTTGCTTGTAGGTTTAAGCTTAATTTTATGGGAATTTTACAGTCACTCATGCCTAGAAAATAGATTAATTCCCTGAAGGAGAGAATGGAGAAAGCCGTCTCCAGGGAGGCTCCCAGTGAAGGGACAAGGGCAGGAAGAGATGCTAACACATAATTAGGAGCTCCTGACCCATTCCATATAGCCATGAGCCTGAAAGTGCATTGATTTCACTTAAATTTAAAGTATATTATATGAGATTAAAAATGTGATTATGTAAAGTAGTTTTCACATATGCACACGCACACAAATATGATTTTAATGAACCAATATGCTGACTCGGTTGCCTGGTTACTAGTTGTCACTTATGCAGGTACCAGCAGGCATTTGGAGCTAAAATTCTGGCACCCAGATGGGACAATTTGGAAACGGTGGTGACCTGGGGAATGGCTGTGGTGGCCCTAAAGCTAACCACCAGTATTTGATGCAGGAAACTATTTTCTACTTTGAACCTTCATTATGGAACCAGTTAACAAATCCCTAAGCATTCTGGCAACTTTATGAACCCTTTCCAGCTCTCACCTCCCCCAGAGGGAACAAATTCTTCCCTTCCATATGTCCCCAAGAGAACTTTATACAAACCTGTATTAGCTCACTAATTGTTCAGGTAGCATTCATCTGTTTCTCTATCTCCACAGCTAAGCTGTGAGCATCATGGATGACTCTGAGGATAGCATAGCAAAGCAAAAGGAATTTGGGTTGCAGAATCAGATATACCTACATTCAAGCCCTGGCTTAGCTACCTATTCTTGTGATCTTGGGAAAGTTATTTCTGAGAACCTCCATTTCCTCATCTGTAAAACAGGCATAGTAATCCCATCTTGGTTGGTGGTGGTGAGGACTAATCTAGGTGAGCAAATACATGGCACACTCAAAATAGCAGCTATTAGTAAAAAGACACAGTCCTTCCCTACCCTGAACTTCTTCCCGTCTAGCAAAGCAAGGCATGTGGAAACAGGCTTATATGATGTCTGTAATATTTGTTTGTCTGATTGTTTTAAGATGATGGAGGCTGCAAAAGGGGCTGTGGGAACACAGAAGATCAACCCCAGCCAGAGAGTATCATTTCAGGAAAGCACAAGAAGTGTAAAGAAGAATTAAGCCAGAGGGCACAGCTAAATGTGCACCAGGCAAAGGACTGCGTGAGAGAGAATGTGCTACATTCAAAGACTTGTGGAAATTATGGCTTAAGCCAGAGAATGGTAAGGGATAAGGCTGGCGTACAAAGAGTGTAAGTTTTGGAGTCAAGCGATTGGGAGGAACTTTATCACTTTGCAGTCATACATCCTCACTCAAATGACTTCTGAGTCTTAGGTTCCCCATTAGTAAAATTCCACAAGCTATGTATATAAAGTGCCCAGCACATACTATACATTTTTTTAAATGAGAGTGTGTGCTTTAGCTCCGTTTATCCAGGATAAGCTCAGTGGTTGGCCCATATCATGCACATGTTTTCTATTGAAGGATGGATGGTTGAATTCATTCACTTAATGCATATTTATTAGAAGCCACCATGTGGTGCCAGACACAGATCTAGACACTGGGGCTACAACAGTGAACAAAAGGAATAGAGCTCTGCCCTGGTGTGACTTAGAGTTCCTAAACTGAGATGGGAAAGGAGGCCACAGGTGTGCTTAAGGGGACAGTCTACTTCATGGCCCCCTGGCTCCTTAGTTCCCGGCTGAAAAGCTTATTAGCTGGCAAAGCCACGTTCCCAAGAGGTCTGGATGGTAGTCCCACTTCGTTATGAACAATGAGAAGCTCTTGTCTCTCTCCCTTAATCACATCTCACTTATCAAGTCCTGGCTTCCTGTTGTGATCCAGGGGAACTGGTGAGTTGTGTTGTTTGGCAGGAAGGAACGTCAAGGAGGTCTCAAGTCATTCTTGGGCTCTAAGGTCTGAAGTAGGGGTGAGAGGAAATAGGAAAGCAGCACACACAAAAAGGTTACAGAGAGGGAGATTTGCTATCTCAGCGACCAGGTGATAAGTGAGCTCAAATGCCTTGTGATACTGCATGGGGCTTTTTTATTTCAGCAGCAGGATAATCCTACTTCACATGTGTATACCTCTTTAAGAAAGGGTTCACCGTGGGGATCTCCTTTAATCCACAAAGGACTCTGTGAGATAGGAATTAACCCCTTTTAATCCCATCTCCCTCTTCTGTAAATTAACTCCTCCCTTTCCACCGCCTCCTTCCCTGTGGCTTCAAACCATACTGGTAGCTGTCATAAACAGAAACAACAAAAATCGTATTGCATTCCTTTTCCCTCCCAACACCCCATTCACCTCCTCCTCACAGCCAAGTCCACTAAACTTTAAGAATGTGCGTGTTAGTTCCCCTTCCTGTGACTCATTGCCCTTTGATCCTCTCCCAAAGGCCACTGAAATCGTTCTTGCTAAATAGACCAGTGACCTCCGGTTTGCCGTCGGGGATGCTGCATTCCCTCCTGTGGAAGTCTCCTTCTAAAGTTGCAGATTCTCCTCCTGATCCTGAGCCTACTCCTCCTCAGGTTTTTCCCTCAGTCTTCTCCCAGGAGTCTTTCTTTGGGGAGGGGGAGGGGAGTGTATCCACACGTGCAGGTGTGCATACACCCCTGTCTCCTTCTAAGTGAAATCTTCAAAATCCCAGGCTTCCCATTTGTGATCTCTTCCCTAACAGTTGGTCCCCCCACCCCCATCTCTCACCATCTCATTCTTCTCCCCAGGTTCAAAAACATGCACAATCCCCCGTCCCTTGCTTTCATGGTAACCCTTCCACAGACCCAGTAAGCACTTAACACAGTGTTTGGTGGTGGCTTATGTGTTTGGCTTCCCCAGAGATTATGAAAACCTACAGGTGGAGAGAGTGACTTCAGTCTTGCATTCCCTGTGCCTGGCTCAGTACCTGGGACAAGGAAGATGCCGAGATTTAGAGGTGTTTGGCAGATGCTCAGGAGTCAAGGGTAGGGACTAAACCCTAGTCTTCTGACTTGCGAGTTTGTCATCTCTCCACCTCCACACAGACAAGAGCCATGTTACAAGTACCTAACAAGCGCCTTGACCCCAGTGAGTTCTACAATTCAAGGACAAGATGGGAAAAGGATTTCCTTTTCCCCCACAAACACTGCCCAGCTACCAGGTGTGGACAAATTGTTTGGGATTTGTAGCCTTTCTTTTGCACACCCCAGGATAAGAAGGAAAAAAAAAAGGCCAAACTCCCATCTCTTCCTCCCAGTGGACAGACACCCCCCATCACTTCCTCTTCAGCCTGGAGGCAGAAAGCCTAGAAGAGCTCCTGAAACTCCCGGTTTGCCTCAGATTTCCTCTCGGAGGAGGGGTCTAGGTAGTGATTTAATAAGATACCTTAGGCTGAGCCAGCCTCGTCTCTACCATCCTGAAGTCGTATTCCTCAAAAAATCTTCACAAAATGGTCAGCGATGCACCAGAAAAGAAGGGAACTTTGCCTTCCCCAGGGGTAAACAAGCTTTCTAGGGAGAGGCTGTGAAATCAGACAATGTAGGCATTCGCCAATTACAAGCTCAAGTTCCACCCAAATACACACCATCAAAGGCTTTACCAAGGCCCTCATTACATGTACAGGGCCCTCCTGCTGTTTGGGCAACGTTTTAGTGCGGCAGTGAAGCAAGATAAATGTCATCGAAGCAGCGAGGTAAAGACAGAGCCAGGCGGCAGTGCCTGTGTTCGACCTGATGACTCACTTCACCTTGTCATTTATAATGCTGCGGCCCGGGGAGGGGGAAAAGGAAATGAAGAGGACAAGAGTGGGCTGTGTGGTGCATGTAATTTGTTTCACCGCTTCAGACAGCTTTTTAATGAGCTTTCTCATTAAGGGCTCTGTGAGTCTATGCTCAAAGTTTTCCGGACAAGCCAATAAGCAGGACTGAAATCAGATGGCATCAGCCCAGCGCCTTGTGGTTTGTTTTTAGGAGGAGGGAGGGGGCTAAGAGAAATTTGCTACCTATTGTGCCAGGGAGTTTGAAAATCAACAATTTGTTCTTAGCCGATCATTAGTATGAAAGTACTAATTATGTTCATTCATTTTTAGAATATTAGCAGCATCTGTGATAGCATTTCTCCATTCAACTGGTTCTGGGGAGAGAGGTCGATTGTCCTGTGCTATCCTAGCTCTGGGTTCCTATTTCCAGTGGAGGACCCATCACATAGCATCAGAGATGATGTCCTTTCTAGGCTCTGACCCAGGTGGGATTGGCACCCACCTTTCCCTCCTTTGTATTCCAGGTCCAACACACTATCCAGAAACATGGTACACTAAGTGGGGTTATACCATTTAACTGGATTCATGAGGTGCAATTAGTACATGAAAAGGTACATTAAAAAATAGACTTGAGTACTAGACTACACATCAGAGTAATTTATCACCTTGCAAGGTTCAACAAACATTTCAATGTGCTAACAACCCCTAATTAAAGCAGCAGCTTCAGTTGAAATTGTCAAGAGGGAGGAAGAAAAGTACTGGTGGGGTTTCAAAATGGCAATTTCTTTGTCATTTATGGGCATGGTCTGTTGAGTTTAGGTGCATGAATTGGCCCCCCTTTTTTAGGGTTTTTTTTAAAGTTGTAGTTGAACACAATACCTTTATTTTATTTATTAATTTTTATGTGGTGCTGAGGATCAAACCCAGGGCTCCGCATGTGCTAGGTAAGCGCTCTACCGCTGAGCCACAACCTCAGCCCCCAAATTGGCCCTTTTTATGGTAGAGAAAAGGATGTGGGTTTGGCTTTATTTACCATCCAAGTCAGTTTCCTTAACAGAACATAAGTATAGACATACAAAGGTGAATCCTACCTGATGCCCATGCTTGGGCCAACTGTCCAGTAATCCCTCTCTTTATTAGTGCTCCACTGGATTGGAGATAGACATCACAACAGGTGATCACAAGATCCTCCAAATATTTGCTCAGTGGTCCAGCTTTTTGCTGCTGAATGTTCTTGTATGTCCAGACTGGAAGTGGAGGCCATCTCCATCTGTCTCTCACTCAAGTCCACACTTTAGCAAGGAGTCAGTGATCCACACCTAGGAGCAGAAGGAGCCTGGTGTTTGCAGATGGATGTATCCAAAAAGTTTTTTTTTTTTCTGATAAACATTACCTAACCCATATTTCACAAAATATGATCAGAGGACTGCGTGCCTCAGATCCCTAAAGATGCTGATTAAAAGGATTGATCTCAGCTGGGCGTAGTGGTGCACACCTGAAATCCCAATGACTGAGCTGATATGGGAGGGTTGCAAGTTCAAGGATGGCCTGGGCAATTTAGATTCTGTCTCAAAATAACAAAAAGGGTTAGGGTGTAGTTCAGTGGTAGGGCACCTCCGGTTCAATCCTAGTACTGGAGGAAAAAAAAGAAGTATTTCCCAGCTGGCATGGAACCCTGGCATCTAGAGTTTTATCAGGCTCCCCTGACGAGTCTGCTTCTTGCTGAAGTTCAAGAGCCTCTGGCCCTGGCTTCTGACCTAGTGGCACCATGGATCACTAGAGGGCACCCTGAACAACATTTTTCCCAGGCTGTGGCTTCCTCCTCATGCCAACTGGCCAGCACTGTGGCGCCCACGTAGCTCTGGGCCGAAGCTTCCAAGCTCATTCTGGAACCACAGTTTCCTTTCAGAAACAGCCCAATTGCCACATCACCAAATATGTCTTGCATGCATTTCCACAATGGCACTGTAATAAATTCAATTTCTAAAGAAAAAATCAGACTTTAAGTCATCTTATCTTTATTCATTACACACTTACAAGTTGTATACCACGAAAACATTAGGTATTACAAGAACTGAAGACATTTTTTCCTACTCCCAAGGAAAATGTGGGAAATATAAGACAAAATTGTAAAGTCACTTAAAATAAGTGCAATTGGGCTGGGGCTGTAGCTCAGTGGCAGAGCACTTGCCTAGCACATGTGAGGCACTGGGTTCGATCCTCAGCACCACATAAAAATAAAGGAATAAATAAAGTAAAATAAAGGAATCCTTCTGTCCATCTATAAATACAAAAAAATAAGTGCAATTAATAATCTTTTCAAATTAATAGTAAAAATGGAATAAATTAAGTGAATCAGACATAGATGCCAATATATGCACAAAGAGCTTCATGCGTGGGCCTCACCCTGACAAGGAACTACAGGCTGAGATCCCTAAGAAAGCGTCCTGGAAAAGGTGGGACCTTGGAACAATCAAAGGGAGGAGAGATCAGGCCAGTCTGGCTGCCATACATGTCTTTCAAATTTGAGGCCCTTCCTTGTATCTTAGCAGGAATTTAAATAGGCAAATGCCAACCTGGAAAGTGTCACTGGTGGTCAATTGTCCTGTGGGCATGGTGTTCACTTATTTAATGAACATTTTCTTGCAGAGTGCTCCCCTGTATCTGGGATGGGTCAAGCACTGGGAATACAACAGCAAACGCCTTGTGCTGCCCTCAGGTGTTTATAATCTAAGAGGGGAGACAAGTAATTACAAAACTGGGGGTTAAGTGAAAGGGAAGATAGGTTTGTGGGTGCTTATAGGAGAGAAACCCAACCCAGAGCCAGGGTAGTGAAGCAAGCCTTCTGTGTCCAATGGAAGCACTTACAGGAGTAAGAAGCAGAGAGACAAAAAGTGTTTGAAGCTGGGGAGGAGAGGCATCAGAGACCATGTAAAGAAGTGGAAGAAATGCAGGGGTAGAGTATGCTAAGCAGTGTGGGGGGCACAAGGTGGGCAGGGGCCAGCTCACATGGAGCCTCCTCTTCTAATGGGGATGTCTGAGTGTAAACCTCAGGGTGCTGATGTGAGAAATAGAAAGAAAGTCTGGTGGTCCATTTTCAATATATGGTATTCAGCTTTAATTGGATCCAGTTGTAGCCATTTTAATATAGCCCTTCCCTTTTTCCCCCGCCCTAATTTTAAAATTAGCCAATCATCTAGAAGGTACCCATGAGTCCTCCAATCAGGGTGAAGGACAGCACTGTGTTCTGCATATAAACCTGCCTGCAGTTACTGGCCGGGTTCTTTAGCAGGCTCTTCTATCAGGAGTAGAAGCTTGTCTTCACTTCCCACTTTCAAACTCCAGTGTGATTTCCTGTGGTCCCTGGGTATTTCTAATGCTGGGAAGCTTTTGAAGGGTTAAGAGTAGGGGTAGTTTTCAACAATGTGGCGAGACCCTGCCTCGAAGTTAAGAAAAAAAAAAAGGAGGGGGGATAGGGACGTGGCTCGGTGGTGACGTGGCTCGGTGGTCAAGTGCCTCTGGGTTCAATCCCTGGTAGGGAAAAAAGAGTAGTGGTGCCATGACGAATGTGCATATTGGGAAGACCTGCCTGGGCCAGGGTCAGTGCTACCTTGGAATATTAACAAGCTGACGTGGGAATTGGCCTCTCCCTTTAACTGTACCTTTCTGGTTTCTTTCCTCTATCCCCTTTCACCAGCTTCCCTTGAAACCTTGTCATATGCCAGAGAGCAGGGGAGGCAAGAGAGCCTGAAAAATGGGACTCTCACAAAGCCCAACGGCCGTCCTCCTAACCCCACTCCCTAGGCTGAGTGTCGTCAGCGCTTACCATTGTGTGAAGACAGAGGCGAAGCCAAAGCTCTGGCAGATCTGCGGGACACTTCCACTAAGTTATAAAGAGAGGCTTTCTCTACCTGCGTAACAGCTGCTGTTCCTCTTATTTCTGACTTATGACTTTCACTTGGCCCACACATCAAACTGTAGAACTCTAAATCAGGACTCTGGTGCTTAGCTACATGGTAGCAGAGAGGCAGGTGATGGCCACATACTCTAATGACCAGGAGCAAGATATTAATGCAGCCGTTTCAACCTTCCAACTTAATTAAAGTCTGGTTCCATGTTTGTTTGCTTAAATAATAATCACAGGAGCCTTTTTTTTTTAATGCAACTCCACCCCTGGCAGCCTGTGCTACATCCCCATTTCCTAAAATGGAAGCCCTATGGAGAACAGGCCTGTAAGTGACACAGGTTCCTCCACGCTGGCCTCTGGGACAGGGATTGCTCACGCCCAGTTTCCTTTCCTTCAGAGCAAGGAAGAGTGTGTGCAGGGGCTGGATCCTCTAAGCACAAAAATAGAACATTTGAACGTTTGGATTTTCCTTTCCTGATAGTGAACTCACTCAGGAAGAGGCACTTAAACAAGACTTTGTGTGTGTGTGTGTTTTTCAAAAAACATTCAGTGGGGGAGCAAAACTGTTGAAGATTTTTCAGGCCCATCCTCTGTTACCCCAAGACTCGGGAGAGGCAGTCCTTACTCCCCCATAACTGCCTTTTATCTTACACCCCACCCCGCCCCACCCTGCCAGTCTCCCAGTATGCTTCCAGACTCCTCAGCATAAACCCCCACCAAGTCCTGAAAGAACCACCATCTCTGATTGTTGGGCTTATAACGGAGGCTTCCCACACAGTGATATGAAGAGACATATGATTCAAGCATCTCCATTCCAGAAATATTATTAGTCTCTGGAAAAAATAGGGGCTGCTCGATGTCTGTCACCTGAAATAAACTCCCAGTTCCTTCCCTCCTGCTTCCCAGATGCTCGATTCTAAAGATTATTCAAGCTTATTTTGCCACCCCCAAGGTTCCCAACCCCAGCCGGTGGCAGAGCAAGAGGGAGGAGGAAGAGGGGTGGCCTCTGGAATTGGCCACCTCGGGTACAGGAGGCACAGCCTGGTCACGTGGAGGAGAAATGTGCTGGGCTAACCTCTGAGACTCCCTAGAGAATCCAGAGTTTGTGTCTCTTTGCAGAGCTCAGAACAGCCTGTATGTTCTCCTCTCCCTGTTGTGTGCCTGGCGCTTCCCCAGTGAGATATCTCCTGTAAAAGCTTTTCCTGTGAGGGGTGGGGAGCTTTTGTTCTCTGGGAAATCTGGTGCAGCTAATTAAGAGCATTGTCCTGGGAGGGGGGAGGGCAGCGGGCTTCCAGAGACCAGTCGTTTCCACCAGGCGGGAGTGCGGCTGCCATGAGCGCTGTTAAAATGTTCTTGATCTCTCCGCCCTGCTGTGCTAACCATTTTTAGGGGAGCTTGTGATAAAGCCCAATAGAATAAAAATAGATATGTGAAGTGAAATCTCTTCTGTCACATGTGCTCTGCAATGAATTGGGTTCTGTCACTAACTCATTTTAGAGGATGACCTTCCAACAGTTTGGCTTTTGACTTCTATTGACCTGGTAGATGCTGGAGGTCACCAGACCAATGCCTTTTTCTGTTTTCACCCCTTTTCCTGCCCAGTAACATGCAGGTGTGTTGCAAAAGTAAAATTTCTAGCAACCATTTTGATTTAGATGTCGTCAGTGTAGAAGTAGTTCAACCATTCTTGGTTCTTGATACAAAACGGGAACAGAATATCTTCTGGCATGGTAGGATACAGCACTGCAAAGGTCTAAATGTCATGTAAGCTATGATTGTCCCCATAGTGGCAAATCCAGTTAGAAGCAATCTCTATTGAGGTGGCATTCTGAAAGGTATATCACTTACCTGGTTTGCTCTCTCTGGAATTGAGAATCTTTATCAAATTCTACAAATAGTTATTGAGTCCTTTCTATCAGCTAAGTGGCGTTCTGAATACTTCATAGACGGTAGTGAATAAAACAAACACAGATCTTATAGGATGTGTATTCTAGCCAGTGAAGATGAACAATAAACAATGCACAGGGGGTAGATTACAGAACATATTAAAAGGTAATAAGTGCTTTATGGGAAAAGTAGATTAAATCGAGGGCAATTGGGAAAATTGTAGTGCAGTTAAACAAAGACTTAATGGAAGTGACAAAGTTGGTATGTCAGGCAGGTCTCCGTCACTGTGACCAAAATGCCTGACATTTATGACCTAGAGGAGGGATTGGTTTCAGAGGGCTAGCCCATGAAGGGCAGACTCCATTGCTCTGGGCCTAAGGTGAGATAACACATTGTGGCCAAGGGCATGGTGGAAAGAATCTGCTCAAGACAAGTGGGGAGGGAGCCACAGGGAAGATGAGCCCCTCCGGGAACCACCTGCCTACGAGTTACCACCCAGACCCAAAATGGACTGATCAGGTCACAGCTCTCATAATCTCATTTCACCTCTGAATATCCTTGCATTAATGTAGTAACTTTTGAGACACTTCATATCCAAACCATAACAGTTAGCTATGTGGAGGCCTATATAAAGTTCAGGGCCAGGCTCAGTGGCAACTGTAATCCCGGAGGATTTCAAGTTCAAAGCCAACCTCGGCAACTTAGCAAGGTCCTAAGCAACTCAGCAAGACCCTGTCCCTAATTAAAATGTTTTTAAATGGACTGGGGATGTAGCTCAGTTGTCAAGTGCTTCTGGATTCAGTTCCTGGTATTTAAAAAAAAAAAAAAAAAAAAAATTGGAAAAAAACTTCCAAAAGGAAGAAGCATTGCAAAGGACCCGAGATGAAAATGTTCCTGGAACAAGGGGGCTGCTGTAGCTGGAGTACTAGGGACAGAGAGGTGACAGCTCCTGATTAGCAGAGCACTGCATGTCATCAGGACTTCCCTCTTGACTCTGGAAGAGGGAGCCACAGGAGGTTTTAGGGTGAAGGAATGAAATATTAAGTCTTAAAATAATTACCCTGGCTTCAGTGTAGCCAATATACAGTAAGAGGGTATCAGCAAAAGAGATGAATCTTAGGTATGTAAATATTTTTTTTTCCTGGATATATTTTTAAAGTATAGCCGACAAGATTTGCTGATGGGTTAAACATGGGGTGTGAGAATAAGAGTTAAATCAAGGGCAACTCCCAGGCTTTTGGCCTGAGCAACTGACGGGAAGGAAAAAGCGTCAACCGAGAGAGGAGGGCTACACCAGGGTCACTTGGAATCATTTGATCAAGTAACTTTATCTGTGGTTCTTATTCAAGTATGCTGCTTACAATCACATTGGGACATCTTTGCCAATTACACTTGCCCCAAAACCTCAGATTCTACTTTAGTAGCTTCTGGAGTGGGCCCCCAAAATACATTTTCAATGTACATGTTAGGTGCAGGACCACTACATTGTAAAATACTTGGTGAGATGTTGTGTTTAACATTCTAGACTTGGGCTAGAGGTGTAGCTGTGTGGTAGCGTGTTTGCCTAGCATGTATGAGGCCCTGGGTTCAATCCCAACACTGCAAAAATAAATGACTTACTTAAAGTAAAATCTTAGATTTTTATAATGAAACAAGTAAAAAGACTTATAGAGAATTGTCTGTCTCTGGGATAAACTATATATTGTAGGTCCACTTTTCAAATTATTTTTGAAATGAACTATATATAACTTACTGAAGAGTTAAAGCTATCAAATACGAAAGTGATAAATAAAATAGGCAAGTTAACCCTAGAGCCTTGTTCTGTCTCCTTCATTAGGAAATCGGCAACACCTGTTACCAGTTACAGGATAATCTGTCCTGAGTGAATTTAGGTTCCTTTGGTACCTGACTGGCGTGGGCTATCTAAACACCAAACAATCGCCATCCCTTCAGCGATAACCAGAGGAGAAGCCATGTACAGGCAAATCTGGGGCATAAAAGATGAGTATCCCCAAGAAGACTCGGGGGGTGGGGTGGGATGGTTAAAAAGTGGCATGATGGCAGCTCTAACTTGGACACACATATAAACGTTAAGCTCGTCGTAGTGAAGGTTACCGATTCCAGTTCTCAGATCTAAAAACTAAGACTCGAGGAAGCCAATCAAAGTCTTTCTGACACCCAACTGACAATTTAATGCTACAACTGGGCCTCAAGCTACAAATCAAAGGCCAGCTTAGCTGGTTCCCAGGCTGTCAGCACGGCCTCCTCACGATTGGTTCCACCAAGGGCTGGACTCCCTCTCCTTCGGTGAAAGGAAAGGTTGCATAATGAAGCATTCAACGGGGACTCTATTCAGTCTCCCTAGGACCAACCGGTCGCCCTTTTATCCTGGATCATTTTCTCAAACTATTCATTTCTGTGCGGTGGCGGTAGGAACACTGACGACAAAATGGCACCTTCTCACCCTGCTCCCTGTGTGTCTGACTCACACCTGCCGACAGGAATGAGCCTCTCAGCGTCTTGGCTCCCCAGGGAGCTGGAGGTGGATTTTAACTCGCCCTTGCCCTCCCTCCCTGTCATGCTCATGAAGACTGTCAGCTTACTTCGGATTTAAAAAAAAAAAAAAGAAACAAAGCAACTTCACAAACCTTTATTACTCAGCAGGTCACTAGAGGCGGAGGGAGAGCAGCTCAATTTTCCAGGCTCACGTGGAAGCTCAGGCATTGAAAGGCCAGCTTTTGACTTGTAAACCAGCAGCTAAATTGGCAGGGGAAGCTCTTGGGCAAAGAGCAAGAAGGGGCTCTCCTTCCTGCATTCAACATTTACCTGAAAATATTCTCTTCGACGTCCATTTGAGGCCATTTATCTGGGGGACATTGAGTACGTCTTTTTGAAATCAAGTATTCACTTAACCTGAAACATAACGCTCGCCTCCAGGGAGAGTGAAGGGTGACTTGGCGAAATGTTCC
This sequence comes from Marmota flaviventris, assembly GCF_047511675.1. NCBI lineage: Eukaryota > Metazoa > Chordata > Mammalia > Rodentia > Sciuridae > Marmota > Marmota flaviventris. The sequence goes on along the minus strand of NC_092509.1, from coordinate 99,136,233 downwards.
ATTCTTACTACCCAGTGCCTGTGATTGTGAGTTGCTGCCTTGGCTTCTCACTGACAATAGGCCGGTCCTCACTTTTACATTTTCTCCTTTTTCCTGCACCAGACTCCCTGGAGCACAGGAGTAAGGATTGTGTCACTATACAAAGAGCCAAGGTGTCCAGTTATATGTGGATTAAACCCCTGACCTTGTCTTCCTTAGCACCCTGCTTTGTGACACCAAGACTGATGCCACGGGGCACAGAGAAGCTGCCTGGGGGATCTGCCAGGATTTAGCTGATGGTGGGAAATGACTTTCTTTGGAGGCAGGGCGAGGTCATTTTCCGATTGTGTTGGGATATTTGACTTTGATTTGCACACTCATTAAATGACTAGCAATGGTGCATTTTTTACCTCTCTCCCCAGGTTGCTTTGGGAGAGTGGGAAAGGGGGCACAATGAGGAGCAAATTGCTCTGATTAATATTGTATTTATAGTTCAGTCTATCAGGGTCATTTCCCTGGATGCCAGCTTGTCTTTATGAAGACAGAAATACTGTGTCAGTGTCTGTCTATCCCTATAAGAGGCAGGAAACCCATTAGGAGGACAGGCAGTAATAGGAGTGGGAGGCACATTTATGTATTTACATATGTCTGTACATGTAGCAGGTCGGCATTACAAATATGTCTAGTTCAGCTTTTTCTCCTATTCTGAAACTTCTAAGTCACCTCGGTTCCCTCCAGACTGTGTCCTAGGAAACAAATCCCCTTCTGTTAAATACTTGATTTCTGCAGCTCTTTTCCCCTGACCAAACAAACTAAGTACCCAGAGGCTCTACCTCCATGATGAAAATTTGACTTGCAAATCACACAGGCTTATACACTTGAGCCAAGGCCTGGCCCCCTTGTCTCTGGAAAGGGAAAGTGTCACAGAACACAGCCCTCCACAGGGAACCATGACAGGGATAGCAGGCATTTGTGACACTGGAGAATACAGGGCCCAGGAGCCTCAGATTACTGAAAACAAGCTTAAACAATGACCTTAGTGTGTGTGTGCTTCTTAACAGTCACGTTGGCGAAAGAAGACATTACCTCAGACTCGGGCATGATGCTGTCAGGAACCTTGAGGTGTCCTGTTTGATTCAGACCTCCCTCCTCAAGGGAGAATAATCCCCTGAGTACTTGGGTAGAAACAGAATGACCTCATTTCCAAAAACTCCAAGTGACCAGTGATCTCAAGTTGATACAATTTTCTTTTTTTCCTTGTGGTGCTAGGGATCAAACCCAGGACCTTGTGCATGCTAGGCAAGTGCTCTACCACTGAGCTGCACCCCGAGCCCCTAGTTGGTCATTTTTAGTGTAATATACTTAACATTTATTTGTGGACTAATGTTAAGTTTAGAGTCATATTTAGATAAAAACATCCATTCATGGACCCATCTCAAACATTGAGTGAGCAGCTATATATACCAGCCTTTAAAAGTAGTTAACAGTTGAGCACAGTGGGTGGTACATGCATGTAACTTCAGCTCCTTGAAAGGCTGAGGTAGGAAGATCACAAGTTTGAGTCTACCTTGGGCAATTGAGGGACACCCTGTATCATAATAAAAAATTGAAAAGGGCTGGAGATATGGGGATGTAGCTCAGCAGTGAAGTGCCCCTGGCTTCAGTCTCCACTATCGGGGGAAAGTAAGGGGAGGGGGCCTACCTAATATGTGAGTCCTGGGTTCAGGACCCAATATATACTACTACTACTAATAATAATAATAACAGCCAGGACTTATTGAGCACTTGCTATGTCCAGGCACCATTCTAAATGTTTTGCTTACTTAGGCATGAAGGAAGGATTGAATGGGAAAGCTATGAGATAGGTATTGCTGTGATCTACATTTTGAAAGCGGGGGGGGGGGGGGGGGGGGGGTCTGAGGCCCAAGTTAGCAAATTATACACAGTCACAGAACTAGGTTGTTGCAGAGCCTGGATCTGGACCCAATCTTACTCCAGAGACTGAATTGTTAAGCATTTGTACCTGATTGCTACAGCCTCCTGTGCCTAGAAGTCTTAGAGAAGACAGGCTAATTGAGGGAAGTGGAGGAAATTAGAGCATTTAAGAGATGTTGACCCAAGCTACTGTACCACCAGGACATATAGTTTTAGCCAAATTTCTTAATTGTATAGACTCAAGAGTGTGTCTGGGAAAGTAATTTTGTCCATGATATGTAGAAACATGCAGACACAGGTTGAATATTCTTTATCTGAAATGCTTAGAACTAGAAGTGTTTCAGACTTCAGATTTTTTAAAATATTTGCGTAGACATAAAGAGGTATCTTGGGGATGGAACTCAAGTCTGAACACAAAATTCATTTGTTTCATATTCTCTTACACATGGCTGAAGGTAACTCGGTTCAAAACTTTAATGATTTTTGTGCAAATGAAGCAAAGTTTCATGCTGTGGGATTTTCCACATGGGGCATCCTGTTGGAGCTCAGAAAGGTTTTGGATTCTCAGATTTGGGATGCTCAACCTGTGTATAGAGTGGTGTAGAAGAGAAGGTATCCCAGAAAAGGTGTTAGCTAGACTTTCATCTTATTGACACTAAGGACAGTTTTCTTGCAGAGTCCAGGATCAGTTCACTAAGGTTGGGTAGAAGACTGGGGTTGAGGGCAAGGAGAGCTCGGCTGTAAGAGGCCACTCATGTCACATCAAGAAGTTAGGGCCTTATACTAAAGGATTTGCACTTCAGAAAGCCCACTGGCTGGCTGCAGGATGGAGAATGGATTAGAGAACAAGATTGGAGTCAAGACCCACTAGGAGACACTTGGGATAACCCTGATTAGAGGATACAGGCTCTGAGCCCAGGCAGTGATGGTGGAAATGGAAATATGTGTATAGACTCCAGAGTATTTAAGAAGTATAACTGTCAGGCTTGATCAACAATGGGGCACATGTGAGGGAGAAGAATTTAAGAAGGATACCCCCCATTGCTGGCTTAGGCTAGTATTTGGATAGGAACCCAAGAGAAAGAACTGCTTGGGAGGGAAAAGAAGGTGAATTTGGACTCACTGAATTGATGTAGGATATCTGAGTGGAAATAATCCAGGAGACAGGTCAATAAATCAAGCCCAGAATTACGGATGTGGAAGTCAAAGGCAAATAGAGTAACCAAAGCCAAGGGAGTAGATGGTCCTATCTTGGGCAGGTGTGTAGACGGAGAAATGAAGAGGCTTCACTACCAGACCCCAAGGGAAAGGGATGGTCAGTGGAAGAGGTCCTTTATAAAGAAGAAAACCAGGGAGGCAGAAAGAATCTAAGCAAAGAGCATTTCAAGAGTAAAGAGCAGTGATGAACTCTTCTCAGTGAAGAAATAAATGGAACGAGAAGGTCCCTAGGATTTTGTGTTAAGGAGCTTTTTGGTTCCTTTGATAGCAGATTGAGAGAAGTGTTGATGGCATTAGCTGGACATGGCGGGGTAAGAAGTGGATGGGAAGTGAGAAATTGGGTCCAGTGTGAACAATTCCTGAGGATTGTGGCTGAGAAGGGAATAGAGAGAAAGGGCAGGGGCCTTTGGACAGCTTTCGTTTGTTTTTCAAGTGAAGACTTGAATATATTAAATATTGATGAATGGATTCAGTAGGAGACTGGTGACGTGGTGAGGGAAGGAAGGGGGAGAAATTAACAGAGCAAGATTTCTGAGAAAGTGGGATGGTTTGGATGCAGAGGGCAGGCAGGAATTCTGACTGCAGAGAAGAGGCCCACTTGCATGGTCCAGAGGGAGGCCAGGCTTTAGGAAGGATGTGGAGGTGATTATCACAGGGTGGCCAGCACTGTCCCTATCAGACAGTGTTGAGTCATTTGCTGAGAGTGAAGGGGGAGTGACATGTGTGGGTGGGAGGGAGGATGTCTGAAGACTTTCAGAGAATGTGGGAGAGAGCTGCTTTGGAGAAAAGGGGGTATGACATACACTTTAGCCAAGTTCCCCTGTCGCATGAGACCCAGGAGCTCAACTGGGAAGGTGCTTTATCCTACTTCATAAATAAGTTTGAAACTGACATAGATATGTCAGATACTTGCCTGGACATAGCCTAAAAACGTATTTCTTGGAATTAATATTCACTAATAATTCATTATAAGTGCTGTGTTTACAATGAATATGCAGACTACACAAATCTCATCTTTTCATTAAACTGATATTACAACATTGGTATAATGGGTATAAGGAGTTTCTAAAATGAAGGCACTGGAGGAGTCAAACTTGGAGTTCAGTCCTGATTGGTCTACCTGCCAGCCACGTGCTCTAACCTCTTATCTGTAAAATGATAATAAGAACACTTTATTCATAGGGCTGTTTAAGGAGACAGTGTATTTGAGATTTTTAAAATATATTTCTTTCTCCTTAAAGACTAGATCTTGTTATGTTCAGGCTGGCCTTAAACTCCCAGGCTCAAGCCATCCTCCTGCCTCAGCCTCCTAACAGCTGGGACTAAAGGTAAGGACCACCATGCCTAGCTTTGATATAATAACTTTTAAGTAATTTGCTTCCTGAATCCATCTCTTCTCTTCTTATCCTCTTTGAAGAGGAATGGGGTGAGGAGAAAAGTAGAACAGAGGTGGGGAGTGAGACAAGAAAAAGCAAGTCTAGGGAGTCTTACTAATTTGGGAACCCCTAAACGCATTAAGATTATGCTGTACAATATTTCTGAAACCAATAGTAAGAAAGGGATTCTCTAAAGAGTAGGAAAAAATTCTCTCCTGGAGAGAAGGGAAAGAAGGTGGTGTATGGGTGGGTGGAGTGGAGTTACTAGAGATGTTTAGACTAATGACAACCAATTCCATAGTATAAGACAGTTCAGCAAAGAGGACATTCTACTAGTTATCTACTTCTATGTAACAATTTACCCCAAAGCTTAGCAATCAAAACAAAGAACATTATTTCCAGCGATTGGCAAGGGGGTGCGGAGTCTGAGAGTGGCTTGGCTTACTAGTTTTAGTTTAGGGTCTCTTGTGAGGTTGCAGTCTTCTTCGGACCTCATCGGAGCTGGAAGATCTTCTTCAAAGTTGACATGTGGCTATTAGCAGAGACCTCAGTGTATTATGAGGTGAGCCTCCCATGGAGATGTACAGGACATGGTAGTTCGCTTCCACCAGAGTGAGAAATCTGAGAAAGAGGGAGAAAGGAGGGGAAGGGAAGATGAGGAAGACCAAGGTTTGAATCCTCTCAACCTGGTTCTAAATCCATGATTTAACTTCTATTCTACAGGTATGTAGAGTACTTTTTTTTATATAGTACAGAACCCAGCACTAGTAAATGTTAAATGTGGAGGAAAACGTACCTTTCTAGAAGTTAAAGGACAGGTACAGTCATTTTGAAAGGCAAACATTACATTTTTTATTAGTCCTTTTTTGTGACTTTTATTAACTTGAGAAACTGTAAAAAGTTACATTTGACAAAGTGCCTTGTTGAACTCCATGCCCACTGAATTGCTCAGCATCGGATGTAGATTGACTATGACTACTACTTGTTTTACCCTCAGTTTATAAAATCTTAATAACCCCAAATCATTCTTTCAAGCATTAGTGTCCTATCAAAATCAAAAGCTGTCCAATCTTCCTTTCCTGAGCTGTAATCCACACCACTGCCTTCCTTGAGGTGAGTGAAAAGAACGTGGATTCTGTGGGATGTGAATTCGGTCTCCACACCGAATTTAAGCTGTGTGACCTTGTGGAAGTTTCTTAATGTTGCTGAGCTACTGTTGCCTCCTTTACAAATGAGGCTGTTGGGAGGTTTAAATGAGATAAGGGCCATCTGTGCTAAGTGCTCAGCTGTATCTTATCACAGAGGGAACTACTGCAGTTCAATGTCATTTTCCCTTTCTCCCAGTAGGGTTTAACTCCTCCAGTTTTAGGCCAGAATAATTCTAATTATGCTAGTTTATGGCACCTAAAGTCTATCATGTGGTAGTTGTTTGTTCCTTCATTCACTTATTTTTGAGGAGCTTGGACCCAGGGTCTTGTGCATGTTTAGCCAGTGTTCTACCACTGAACTACACCCCTGGCCAAGTAAATGTGGTTTCTTATTGTTTCTTGGTGCTGGGAATCAAACCTAGGGCTCTGCACATGCTGAACACATGCTTTACCTCTGAGCTGTTCCCTCAAAGGGTTTCACTAAGTTGCTGAGGCTGGTCTTGAACTTGCAATCCTCCTGTGTCAGCCTCCTGAGTTGCTGGGATTACAGGTGTGTGCTACCTCACCCTGCTATCAGATGGTATTTAAATGTATAAGAAAAGTACCTAGTAACATCTGTTTCATATTCTGTTAATAGTCAAGTCTATCTCCCCTTAATATATTTACTGAGGACTGGAGCTATTTCTTATTCACATCTGTGTTTTTTACCAATAGTACCTAGCAAAGTGATTGGTACATAGTAGTATTTAATGTCTTTGACCAAGAGTAAAATCAGAATATTTGGAAAAGACTGAGACCAAAACAAAGAAAATGCTTGCAGGCTGGGTGGTGGTTCAGTGGCAGAACACTTGCCTAGCATGTGTGAGGCACCGAGTTTGATTCTCGGTGCCACGTATCAACAAATAAAATAAAGGTCTATTGACAACTTAAAAAAAAAAATTAAAAAAAAAAAAACGCTTGCAATGGAAGATGAAGTGAGTTTGGGGAGAGGAGAAATTCATATTTCCAGAAAATAAATCATGTTCACTGTATAGATTTTTTTCATATTACACACCATTTAATACCCTCAATGAACATTTTAAAATTTAATTAAATGACTTTCAAATCTTTAGAGACATAATGGTGATAGAAATAGACATTTTCATCTCTTGAAAATATTTAATATTTTATTTCACAAGCATAAGTGATATGAACACCTAGTAGTGGAGAGATTACCCCATTAATCATATTAACAATTTATCCGACTTCTGAGAGCAAGTGCCTCAGCTCTATGGTTGCTTAAAGAGAAAATTATTAGTGAGAAGGATTTACTCTGGAGGAAGTCAGTTTATATTCTCCACCAACTATGAGGGAAAAGAGATAAGGACACTGAGCTCCCTGATAATGAGTGGGACAATGAGACCAAAACATTTAACCTTCCCTGCCATGGTCATGCCTGAATGAAAGAATGTCAACCCTGGACCAGTTCAAAGCTCAGCCATTTGATTCCTTCATACCCGCATCTGTCCCTTGGCAGCCTGGGGTTGCTGCTTCCTGTTTGGGTGTGCAGTGCGTCTCCTTTGCTGAACAGTACTGTCCTTCAGTCGGTGGCTCATTCCCTGCCAAAGAGATGCCTCGTCACACACAGCTCTTGCAAATTCTTGAGAGGGAGATGGTTTGTCTCACAGAAGAGCTCCTTGAATCCCCTTCAGTGTTGAATGGATGTGTCACAGGGCTTCTTCAAGAGGCTGAGTCAGGATGATTCAAGAACAGGGTCAGGCTTTATAGAATCATCTTTTTCTTTCCTTCAAGCTGTGTTGATAAGTTGGGCCCCCAATTCTAATCTCCTCCCTCCCTATTGGAGATATTTCTTTCAAGGGTTGCACTGGATATATCTGCAGTCTGCCTTCTATCTTGGTGGTGGTGGTGGGGTTAGGAGATGGGCTGTGACTCAGGAAGTAGGTGAGGAAGTCTTTTGTGCACATTACTTAGTGCTTTTTTTTTCTAAGCCAAAAAAAAAAAGTTTGTTTTTAGGCAGAGTCAAAATGTCCCTATATCAAAACAGCCACATCAAGATGTCCCTGGCATCAGAATGACAAAGTTGTGTGTCAGCATGTTGATTATGACAAAACAGCCTGCCTCAAATGGCTGTAGTCTCCATTGGCACAGCCCTTGCCATCAAAAGAATGCTCCCTAGAATGTCATTGCTGTGCATAGTGAGATTAAAAATGAAAAGCTGCATTTCTTCCCATGAGTGCTTCTGCTTTCAGTTTGTCACTGCAGGAAAGAGAGGACCTGCTCTTATTTCCAATGATCAATACCTCCTGCAAAAAAAAGAATTAGGTTCAAATTATCAAAGATAATCCCACTTTTACCACAGAAATTGTGAAACTCCCATACTAATTTTATAATCGTGCTTTTTACACTTTGTTCTCATCACAAAGATCTTTTGGAATTATCTACCAAGAATCAGCCAACAAATTTATGCCAACACAGAGGCAGCTCAGACACTTGTTCACTGCCTACGACTACATGTTCAATCCCAAGCCTGGAAGAGCCCAAGCACATGTTCAACGCCTTGATCTGCTGCCTCTTCAGACACCCAGTCAGGTTGTAAAAACCTTTCCTGGAAGTTTTGATGCTGGAAACCTTTCTTCACCTGTGTCTTCAGACTAAGCAAGCTTGCAGACTGGGGAGACTCTTGTGGGTCTACAATGGCCCTCTGTGCCTAACTCAATTGTCAACCAACTCTTTCTTGACTTTTGAGGTACCACCGTCTCTTGGCTTTATTCTTCCTCACCGATTGCTCCATTTTTAATTCTTTTCTGTCTCCCATTTCTCCACCTGACTTCTAAATGTCGTGGTGTTAGTGCTTGGTCCATGTTCCTTTCCTTTAAGCATAACTCACTCAGTGGGTAAGCTCGGTCAATTCTATGACTCCAAATAGCATCTGTGTGGTAATGGCTCCAAATATGTATTCCCAGCCCTAACCTGTCCCCAGAATGCCAGACTCATATATCCAACATCTCCATTTCATATCCAAGAGGTACCTATAAACTTATAGGTCCAAAATGGAACTCTAGATTCCCCTACCCTTAGCTCTTCTAGTCTTCTCCATCTTAGAGTCAAGATGAACTGTTATAAGCTACAAGCAAGTTATCTGATTTCCCCACCCCCCCTTCTTGCACCATATACACACACACACACACACACCCCATCAGCAAATACTACTAGTATAGTTCTACCTCCAAAATAGCCACCCCCTCTTTGTACTGGCATCAAACTCGGGAGCATTTTGAGTCTGAGCTACACCCTCAGCCCTTTTCTTTAAATTTTATTTTGAGAGGCAGTATCTTGCTAAGTTGCCCAGGCTGGCCTTGAACTTCCAGTCCTCCTGCCTTAGACTCCCAGGTAGCTGGGACTACAGGCATAAGCCACCACACCTGGCATCTACCTCCCAAAGTGTTCTTGACTACATCTCCTTTCTTTCACCAATGCCATGACCCAAATACAATCCACCACTGTCTCTTACCAGGACTACTACAATGGCCTCTCAACTGGTCTCCCCTTTCTTTGCATGGCTACCTCCTTCTCATCACTTAGGTCTCAGATAGCAGGTCAAGGTTCAAAGAACTTCCCAGGCTATCCCATCAAGAGTATCACCTCTATCCTATTGTTTTCTATCCATTCACCATATGGACTCCCTTCACCGAATTTACCATGATATCTGGTCCTCTACCTTCTTCCTGTTGACTGTGTACCCCACTAGTAGGGAACAGGGAATTTAACTCTTTTTTGCTCCATTCTGTCCCCAGGGCTTATCACAGTGCCTGACCCAAAGTAGGCTCTTGACAAATATTTGCTGGAAAGAAAGAAGTAAAGCCTTTCCAGTGAGTTGGGGGTATAGCTCAGTGGTAGAGCACCTGCCTCATATGTGCAAGGCACTGAGTTCAAGCCCCAGTGCTGCAAAAGCAAATGAAGTCTTTCCAAAGAAGAGGAAATTTCTTTGAGACTTTAGAAGTCTCAGAACATTAATATTTGTTTTTGTTGAGAAATATCCCACTGAGACATAATTCTGTCAAAACGACTACTTAAGTTGTCCAACCTGAACACTGGGGTGACTATCCACATTGGTTGATACCATCTGGTTCAAGCACCAATCACTAGAACTAAGTGTTCTTTTATATAAGATCTTATGAAAAAAATCAAGGTTGAATTTATGTATTTGCTGCAGCAAACAGTCACACTAAAAATAAAGCAGTGGACAAAAAAAAAAAACTACTTTACCAACTAGCACCACAGTTCTTTGTAGGTAAGGAATTGCCTTTGTTTAGAATAATATCCTGAGGGCTGGGGTTGTGGCTCAGTGGTAGAGCGCTTGCCTAGCAGGTGCAGAGCACTGGGTTCAATCCTCGGCAACACATAAAAATGAATAAATGTATAAAATGTTGTATCTGTCTAAAAAATAATATCCTGAGAGGTACCTAAGGAGTGGTAGTTGAGGTTGTATAGATAGTAGAGAAACAACAAAAAGATCACAATCATTGCACACAAGAAATTATTGAGATAAGGGAAGAAGAGAGAAGGGGTAAGCAAGGAGGAAGAGTGGAAGAGAAGGCTAAGCAATACGTCAGGAGGCTTACACTCGTAGAGGTGGAAATAGAACAAGGAAACAGAGTTCAGTTTCAAATTGGCTGCTGAAGTTACCCCCCCACCCCCATATGGCAAACACTATCTCTGAATTTCCAGGAAGAGTCTACCATATGCAGCTGCCTCTCATGAATTTGGGGTGGGAAATTGAGGAGGAGGGGTTGTAACCCACCTTTGGGTCAGTGCCAAAAGAAGATAAAGAAACAGCTGCAAGATACAGAATGAAGAATGGGAATTCGGCAGAGACCAGAAATCAAATCCTGAGGCTGCCAAGAGAATGGGCAGCCCAGAAGAATCGCAGGGAGTTTGGGGAGTGCATTGAATTTCCTGTAGATATAGGATGGGGAGGTGATATTGGATAAATAATCCAGGAGCCATTGAAAACATGACTTTGCTGATCAATTTAATCATTCCTCACCGAGTACTAGTAAAAATTCTAGATAGGGGTGATAGGTGCAGTAGTCTGAATGTTTGTATCTCCCCTTGCCAATCCATATATTGAAAAATTCTATTCTGCTTATATGATGATCTTGGGAAGTAGGGGGCATGAGGGTGATGCACTCATGAGTGGTATTAATGGCCCTATAACAAGGGCCTGGGGGAGATTTCATGCCCTCTTTCTTCCATGTGAGGATACAGTAAGACATTATCAGTCTGCAACCAGGAAGAGGGCCCTGTCCCAACCAGAACCTGATCATGCTAGGACTTCCGGCCTCCCAAACTGTTATCAGTTTCTGTTTATAAGATGCTGTCTGATACTTTATCAAAGGTTTTGCATATATACATACATCTACACATCCAGGTGGGAAAGATAAACTAATAGTAGAATAGTGATGACATCTTTGTCGCTACGAGAGTGTGATCCAATGGAGTGTCAAGAGGGTTTCAGCATATTTATAACATCTCAATTCTTTTGTAAAGATCCAAAGAAAAAACAGTGACTGGGCAGCAAGGAGGTATAGTCTACTTTTCAAAAAAATTCAGAAAGGAAGAAAGAATGAGAGAGTGGCTTGAGGAAAATGCTGGTTTAGAAGCCCTGTTCCCCCAACAATGTTATGATGGTTTTTAAATATATTTGGAAAAGTTGTAAGAATCAACAGTGGATGCCCATGTATCTACTACCCAGATTCTCCAAACAGCATTTGGCTTTATTTGATATAGCACATACTTATCCATCTATCCATCCATCCACCCATCAATCCAACTTATTCTTTGGGTATATTTATAAGAAAGTTTCAGATATCAGTGTACTTCATAAGTCAGGAGTTTTTGTTCTTTGTATTTTTGTTTTTGATTCTATAGAAGAGATGAGCACATGGATTCAAGCGAGAAGCCATTGTTGAAGGTACTGTTGAAAGAGAAAAGGGAGAAAATAATTGCTCAAGCCCAGCAAGAGGTGGGAGGATCTGACCTTTTTTTAATATATATATATAAATTATTATATATTATATAATTGTTCTCAGTTGTTGGTGGACCTTTATTTTTTTACATGTGGGGCTGAGATTTTAACCCAGTTCTTCACACATGCTAGACAAGTGTTCCGCCACTGAGCCCCAGCCCCAGCACAGATCTGACTGTGTGGAAGGAGGTCTTTCTCAGTGGTCTCAACTTTCCTTCTAGAAATAGAAGACAAACATTTGTCAAACAAAAGTTAGGAGTTGAAATCATGAGGAAAAAGACAAAGGTTAGGAATATTCAGTGAAGAGAATGGGAGAGGAAATTAAGGGACTGATGGAGTCTGCAAGGGTCCAACTGAGCTTGAATCTGTAGCAGCACAAGACTCTAAGTGATGTAATTTTTTTTCTATCCCTCAGCTGTTGGAAAGGGAAAAGCAGAGGATGCAGAATGTGAGACTGATCCAGAGTTGGTGCAGCAGGATAGCTGCTGAAGGTGACAGAAAGGCCCTTGTACTAGTCTGCAGTACTACACTGAAATACTTGAGGCAGTTAAATGTTAGAGGTTTGATTTAGCTTACAGTTCTGGAGATTTGAAGTCAAAGATCAGGTGAATAGTGGTGGGGCATTTGTCTGGCCTCCAGGGGAAGGTGGTAGATGGTGCTACCTCATGATGGGAACATGAGAGTAAGGCCTCACGTATGAAATAGGAGCAGAGAAGGGGAGAAAAGACAGATGGGGCCCGTCTTGCTCCTATTATAAAAATCGGGTGGGGACAGGGTTGGCATTTGACTCTCCATTGGTACTCCAGATCATGGCTCTGTAACTCTTAGGTAAAAGCTCATCTTTCCCTTATGGATTCCTTCTGACTTATCCCCATTAACCAAACTTCTGGTCACTTCCCTTCATTCCCCAAAGAATTCAGGAACTATTCCTTACCCTACCTCCTAGCACCATACCCAGGTGCTGGCGTCAACACTGAACTAATACCTTGGCTTCCTAATTTCTGTACCTCTTTAACTCCTGTGACCTCTTCCTCCAATTTACTTCAGTTATCTGCTTCCCAGAACCACATTTTGTCTTGTCATCACTCAGACATCGCCCCTCAGCAATCTGGAATTCCAATGTTCCACTTTCTGAGTATTTGCTCCCAACATTTAGCTCCTCCTTAATTGTCCTGCTAAGGATGTCCTGTTGTAGACCAATAGGAAAACGATCTAAAAACTTCCCAGATTTCTTATTTTCAAAGCTAATGATCAATGCTGATCAACAATGGGGAGACATTTTGGGAATTTCTATGATTATCTCCATATTTAGATGATGGCTTACAAGGAATGCATTTTAGATATTTTGCTCTTTATTCATGAGAGTCTTAAATAGGTGCCAAAATATCAGTTATAATAGCTAGAGCCTTTCTTATACAAGGGACAAAATAAAAATGGTTTAGTGTCAACTACATGTATTGATCAATTATGATAATATTGCTCTCAGGGGAGAGCAATAACACAAGGACGTGGAATCATTAAAAAAAAAAAAAAACTCTCCCTTAGAATCACTGGGCTCTGGTTTTTACATTTCACCTTTTGAGGACTCGTCAGAACCACAAAGCAAAGGAAGCTTATAATTTTATTTGGATGGGATGAAGCAAGTTGGTGTCTCTATAGTTATTAGAAGAACACAAATTACTTTGCTAAAGATACCCCCTTCATGCACTGTCATTCAACAGCTGGTTGGCACTTTATTTCAAGCAGATTATGGGATTACTCAATAGACAGTGTTTAGAACACCTGCAAAGCAGGAAAACACAAAAACACATATCACATTTAAGAGTTTATATTTGTCATTTCTGAAACGAATTCTGAAGTAGTCATCTGGGGAGGGAGAATCAGAACTTTTTGCTTTTCTTAACACTTTGTAATTCTTTAAAATTACATGGGGTGGGGCACTTTATTATTTTCAGGGCTTAGGACCTTTGAAGGTTTTAATTAGGCCCTGATGTCAGAGGGTATTGTGGTTCCATCTGAATGTTTTTATTTTTTTGCGTTCCTGTAGTTGAATACTGAGGTGAGGTCATTATTTTGAAGGACTTTTTGACAAGAAGTGACTCGTGGAGATCTGTTTGTCTCTGGTCTATTTCACACTTTTCCCAAATGATATTGTCATTGGTTTGTACAAGCAGTGGCCTTGTCTTGGAGGACAGGTATTGAAAAGCACTCAAAAAAGCCAAGAAGATTCCTAAGCCTTTTTTTTTTTTGTACCAATGCCTCCCTGAGGTCATGCAGTTTCTAATTTACGATCATTATCAAATGTTGCTGTGAAGTTAGTACTCCTCACATTCTCCACGTTAACCCCAGTATCCCCATGTAAAGTACTTAATTTTTTTTTTGTATCCAAACTGCTTCCAAATTTGACTTATGCCATAGCTTTTGGTCTTTATCCAACTTCTTCCTACCAAGAACGCAGTAGAATGAATGGCAGCCACCCAACCACTTGAAGCTTGCTGTCCTAAACTAAAACAAAGAGACCGAGAAAACAGAGATAGTTCCTTTAAAATATGGATCCCTTTTAGGGAGTAGGGCACATATTTCCTTTTATTGCATTAGATTCTACTTAAGACTCAGGATGAAGGATGCTATCTTGATGAGGGACAGACAAGGTTGAAAAGGGGAACATACTGAGCAATGAGCAACAGCTGAGAGCTACAAAGATAGGGCTGTGCTCATGTATAAATAGAAATGTTGCTGTTACCCTGATGAATCAGACCAGATGTTTCTCTGATGTCTGTTTGGTCCTTTGGTTTAAAAAAAATGTAATTTTGCTAAAATTATATGTGGGGCCAGGAATATGGTGCAAATACTTTAAGCTTAAATAATATGTAACAGAATAAAATTATTGCAAAACCCCCCTTTATCAAAAAGAAAAAGCTCCATTTAGAGAAGGACAGAAGAGGGTGGGATGGAATCAGTCACTTGGGGCCGATGCACTGAGACTCATAACTGGTGACAGGAAGAGTTCAGTTCTGTGACCTTGGGAAAGTCATGTCATTTTGCTGGGTCCAGGTACGTTTATATCTACCTATTTTTGTTGATGGGGTTTCTGTTATGTTGCCCAGGCTGAACTTGATTTTGCAGGTTCAAGAGACTTTCCTCCCACCTCGGCCTCAAGTAGCTGGGACTACAGGAGCCGGTCCCATTGCTAGGCAAGGGATATTTATTTATTTTGAAAATGAAGAGGGTCAGGAGAAAATGCAAGTTGTATGACTAGGTTCATTAAATGGATTTTTAAGTCTTTTGTGACCCCACACTTCTATGAATAAAACCAGGTTTTATTTTTCCCTTTAGTATAAATTCTTCCTGGATTCTGGTTTTCTTTGAGGGGTTGAGATGTGAAAGATGTGGTGGGAGATGAACGTGAATAATGCAAGGTCTCTGCCCTCAAGAGACTAGTAGATATTAAGAGTTACACAGGGGGGCTGGGGATTTGGCTCAGTGGTAGAGCGCTCGCCTAGCATATGCGAGGCCCTAGGTTCGATCCTCAGCACCACATAAAATAAATAAAGGTATTGTGTTCAACTACAACTAAAAAATAAATATTAAAGTTACACAAGGAACTACTAAAAAATATACTGTGATTCCAGAATTGGATGGGAACAAATGTTTGGGAACTTAAAGGAGGCTGAGGTCATTGCCAGCTTGGAAGATAGAGCATGACTTGATGAGGCCAACATCATTCATTCCCCCTTAAAAAAAAAGAAAGGGGTGTGTAGGAACAAGATGGGGATGCCCACTTTTACCCATTTCTATTCCACACAGTCCTTGAAACCCATGCCAGAGCAATTAGACAAAAGAAAGAAATTAAAGGGATACGAATAGGAAAGAAGAGCTCAGACTATCTCCATTTGCTGGGCAACATGATTCTATACTTAGAAGACCCAAAAAATTCTACCAGTAAACCTCTAGAACTCATAAATGAATTCAGTAAAATTGCAGGATACAAAATTAACACCCATAAATCAATTGCATTCTTATACTCCAATGATGAATCAGCTGAAGAGAAATTAGAGAAACTATTCCATTCACAATAGCCTTAAAAAATACTAGGAATCAAGCTAACAAAAGGGGTGAAGGATCTCGACAATGAAAACTACAGAACACTAAAGGAAGAAACTGAGGAAGACCTTAGATGGAAAGACCTCCCATGTTCTTTGATAGGCAGAATTAATATAGTCAAAATGGCCCTACTTCCAAAAGCATTATACAGATTCATTGCAATTCCCATCAAAATTCGAATGATGTCCTTCATAGACATAGAAAAAGCTGTCATAAAATTCACTTGGAAAAGAGGCCCAAAATAGCCAAAGCAATCCTTAGTGGAAAAAAATGAGGCAGGAGGCATCACACCCAATACCAGACCATAAATTATGCTACAGAGGTACAGGAACAAAAACAGTATGGTATTGGCAAAACAGACAAGAACACCAATGAACAGTATAGAAGACAGACAAATCCACATAAAGACGGTTACCTCATACTTAGATAAAGGAGCCATACACGTACATTGGAGAAAAGATAGTTTCTTTGACAAATGGTGATGGGAAAACTGGAAATTCATATGCAAGAATGAAAGTTAACCCCTATCTCTCACGCTGCACAAAAATCAACTCAAAGTGTATCAAAGACCCAGCGATTAGACCAGAAACATACTAGAAGAAAATATAGGCCCAACACTTCAATATTGCCTTAGGAACCGACTTCCTTAATAAGACTCCTAAAGTGCAGAAGTAAAATTAGTGATCGATAATTGGGACGACATCAAATTAAAAGGCTTCTTCACAGCAAAGGAAAAGAGCATGAAGACCTACAGAAAATCTTTGCCACCTGTGCCTCAGAGCATTAATTTCCAGAATACACAAAGAACTCAAGAAACTTAATACCAAAGAGAAAGCACATAACCCAATTAACAAGGGGGCAAAGGAACAGAACTCTTCTCAAAAGAAGAAATATGGGGCCAGGGAGGTAGTTCAGTGGTAGAGTGCTTTTTTGGCATGCTAAAGTTCTGGGTTCAATCCCCAAGTACCACAAAGAAAGAAAGGAAGAAAACACTTAGTTGAAGAAATACAATGGTCACTAAACATGAAAAATGTCCAACATTTCTAGCAATCAGAGAATTGCAAATCAAAGCTACCCTGAGATTTCATCTAATTTCAGTCAGAATGGCATCTATCAGAACATAAGCAACAGGGTTGGGGTTGTGGCTCAGTGGTAGAACTCTTGGCTAGCACAAGTGAGGCAATGGGTTCGATCCCCAGTAACACACACACACAAAAAAAAAAAATTAAAAAAATATTTTGTTCATCTATAATTAAAAATAGTTTTTTTTAAAAAACAATAAATGTTGGCAAGGATGTGAGGAAAGGGTATGCTCATACACTGTTGGTGGGACTGCAAATTGGGGCAAACACTCTGGAAAACAGTATTCATCAAAAATCTAGGAATAGAACCACAATTTGACCCACTTATCCCACTCCTTGGCATATATTCAAAGGAGTTAAAATCAGCATGCTACAGAAACACAGCCACATCAATGTTTATAGCAGCTCAATTCACAATAGCTAAGCTATGGAACCAAACTAAATGTCTTTCAACAGATGAATGGATGAAGAAATTGTGGTATAGATACACAATGGAATATTACCCAGCCATAAAAAAGAATGACTTTGACGTTGACTAATAAATGGACAGATCTGGAGACCGGCTAAGTAAAATAAGTGAATCCCCCCAAATCAAAGGTTGAATGTTTTTCTTTATGTGGAAGCTAAACCACGATAAGGGGACTGGGGAAGAAGAAAAGGTCAGTATGTTAGACAAAGGGGAATAAAGGGAAGGGAGAAGGGATAGAAATAGGAAAGAGGGTGGAATGAATCTGACATTATAATCCCACCATTGTGTACATCCACAAGAAACGGGTCCTAATTAGAATAAAATTACACATGCATATTTACATTTCAAAACAGATTCTACTGTCATATAACTAAAGAATTTTTGAAAAAGAATGACTTGATGGAGGACATTGGAATTTGATGGGGTCAGAAACAATTGGGCAGTGGCAAGACACAGGGAGAGTGCTGGATATATTAGAGGAACAGTAAGCTGTTTCAGTTGGCTGAACATGGGGGAAGAGTGAAGTAGCAATGGTGGTGAAGGACACTTGGGAGGCCCTTTTAAGCTTAGAATGGTATATATTTTACTTAGGAGGCAACAGGGAGCAGAGCAGTTTTGGTTTTGAGATGTGACCTGGTCTGAACTGGGCTTTAGGATATTTCACCTAGAACAGAGTGTAGGATAAACTGGAGGGGGAAAATCCTCAGGGGAAAGGGGACAGCCAAAAAAGTAATGCAATAGTCCTGATACCAGCCTAGCTCAGATCTGGTTAGCTTTTATCAGGAGGAATGGAAAACAGGGTTGGATTTATGGAAACTTGGGTAGAGAAGAGGATTCACAGGTAACTCCATGTTTTAGTAAGTCTGAGGAACAAACTACTAGTTCCATTAGTCTGAAGTCCAGGAAGCATATCTTGGTGGTGTTCAATATTTACAAACTTGGAATTGAACCTCAGCCCTGTGGATGGGGATGGAGATGGGTATCTCAAAATCCATTGAGAGCTGTCACCATAGAAGAGCATAGTTCACCAGGGAATTATAGAGTGAGGTAGGTAGAATACCAAATAGAATCTTGGGAATGTCTAAAGTCTTCCATTATGGTCAACATTATAGTACATAATCGAGAGAGTGCTACCTTATTGTGTTTAAGGGGAAATGGAATATAGAAAGGGAGGGCTGGTGAACCATAATTTTAAAAGTTGCATTACTGTTTGGGGGAAGCTGTTGAGAGGTGGTGCCTACATAGTCCAGGAGGGACTGGCTATAAGAAACTAGCTAACAGTAATTTTGAGAGAACCATTTATGTGTTTCCTGACAAGTGAAAAGAAAAAAAAAACTGGACAAGTAACTGGCCCTTGTGTCGTGACGGTCACGATTCCAAAAGCTCATTTCTCCTTAATATTAGCAATGTGTACTTAGAATCAATGCCACCTTTTGCATTTTAGACCTCTAATTACAAAATTATTCTCTCCTCCATAGTTTCCCCATTTTCAGTTTCCACTTTTCTTGGGTTTTGGATTCAATTCCTAGGGATATGTGTTCCAATGACAATAAACAAGTAAGCCACCTCTGAGAGGTGTCTAATGACCTCTAGGAAGAAGGGGAAGAGGGTAGGCAGGGAAATGGGACTTCAGCTCTTTTGGACAGTTTGCAATCTACAACATAAACCAAGACTTTATCAGCCAAGGATTTATCTTCACATTAAAATCTGGATTATGTCAGGGAGATACCACTGGTATAAAAGTCCAAGTAGGATTTACTGCCTACTAGCAATGAAAATTGATTTATAATTTTTTAATATATTTAATAATTTGCAAAAATAATACTCTTTACTCTTCATTTCCCAAATGTCAGAACTCCACCTGCTAAAGAAAACACTTTTAAGTAATCTAAGTCAATTAATGAATTAGAATTAGGAGTCTAGAGTTTTAGTCTTAGTGTGCTAACAGCTATGTTTCGGTACTTTAGTAGAATTTTATGCATCAATTTTTTTCATTGGAAGGGTGATTTAAAAATGACTGGTTCTGGGGCTAGGGTTGTGGCTAAGTGGTAGAGTGCTTGCCTAGCATGTGTGAGGCACTGGGTTTCATCCTCAGCAGCACATATAAATAAATTAAAAAAAATAGTCTTAAAAAGATGGGTTCAGCTTATCTCTCAGAACTATTCAGATTGTGGAAAGTGTTTTCTTTTTGGGTTATGAACACTTGATAAATGCTTGGGTAAATAAGTTTCTTACATATTAACTAATAGAGCTACTTAAATTTGTACATCTGATGTCCATTATTCACTTATTCTGATTTGTTACCAAGACATAGGCAGTAATTTAGTATAAAAAGAAATGCTCTAGCTCTGCTCAGTGCTGAGCCCTGTAACTTTCTGCCTTCAAAATCTTTCCCTATCCATAAAGCATATATGGTGGTTTAGACTTGCAAGACTGACTATGCAGTTAGATAACAAGCAAGCAAGGTTCCGAATATTGAAAAAGATCCTCCCAATATATCGCCAAGCAACAGATGAACAGGCTTAATCACAAAGGGTTCCTGAACAAAGTTTGAAGTAATTGGTGTCATGGAGACATTGTAGATTTATTTGACTGGTTGATTTGCCAGGTAACCTGGCTGTTCCTGTTTTCTAACCTCTTAAATAAGACGGGATGAGATTATTTCTAAGATCACTTCTTTTACTCAAAATAAGAGAACTGCAAAATGCACGCTCATAACTCTCGATAAATCCAGGATACCATGAAACCAGAAAACTAAAATGTCACCTTGAATAACAGTTTCATTGTGCAAAGTAGGGAGAAATGGGGTAGAGAGGCACACTGATAAGTCTCCAAAAGGTGTACTTAAAAAAGGGAAACATGCAACTATTAAAAAAAAAAAATCTGTTCCATTTTTACGCAGCTGTGTTCAAGAAACAGTCGTCGAAAATCCACAACCGCATAAAGCACGGTTTAAGTTGCTAATGTTCAATTTCAAAATTATTACCATTGTTTGCCTGTAATCTTAAACCTAAACTGGTGAATCCGGCTTTGGGCATAAAAGTAAAGTCAAGGCCTACAAAAAGAACAAAAATAAAACACAAGTGACATCATTAGAGGGGGGGAAAAAAAAAGCCAACATATTGCACAAAGATCAAAGGCAAAAAAGAGAGGCATGTTTGGTTAATACTGGGCTTTTGAGCATTTCATGTGCTCGCGGGGCCCGTCCATCCGTCCACACCACACTTCTTAACCATTGCTAGTCTAAACCGATGACTAGTCCAGCTTCGGCGCGGACAGGGCGCAGGACGCAGATCCTGTACAGAACCCGCAATCCCAGATCCGCTGCCAACTCTCCTTTCTGGGAAGGACGTAGGCGTTTCCTTTAGGGTGACTGTAAAGTAAAGCAGTTCCTTCGATCTCTTCCACCAGTAAGAAATGAATGTTGTTCTAGAAAAACAAACGGGAATGGAGGGAGAAGAAAGAGGAGCGCCTCCTTTTCTTTTTCAAATTTCCCGCACCCCCCTTCCTCCCCGCCTCCCCACACAGTCTCTGCTTTGAGCCGCAGCTCGGGAGCCCGGGACCACGCCGTACCACACGGTCTGGGAGACGGTATTTGGAAAGTAGGCGGGCCCGGCCAGATGAATAATTCGGTGCCCGATTTTTCCTGCCTTCGGTTGGCAGTTCCTCCTCCGCTTCGTTACTCGACTGCACACGCGGCCCGGCTCTCGGCCCTCGATTGCTCCGGCCTATCACCCTGGGATGCCGCCTGCCGCCGCTGCCACCGCCGCGGCTGCCGGGCTTGTGGAGATCCTCAGCCGAGCGGGAGCCTGAGCTCGAGTCGCGGCCCAAGCCGTAGGCTGAGAGTTGGGGGGCGGGCCGGCTCCTTCCGGAGCGGGGAGCTGAGGGCTGGCGGGCAAGAGCCCGGGGCCACCGCCCCCCTCAGACTGAGGGAGCGGGCGCTCGGAGCCCCTGAGGCGGCAGCGGCCGGAGCCGGTCAGAGGGGGCGGCCCCTGGCGGCGACGCCCCCGAGCCCAGCCCTGCCCGGCCCCGCCGCATCCTCAGCCCGAGTCTGGACTGACCGCGGGAGACGCCCGCGGGGACTGGGAAAGGCGGCTCTGAGGGCGCGGAGGCTCGCCCTGCCGCCCCCGAGCTCTTCCACGTCCGCGCCCCGAGCGACCCACACCTGAGTGCGGACCCACCCCGGCCGACCACGCCGGACCCGCCTCCCGGCCCGAGTCCCTCCCTCCGGCTGCAGGTGGGCTGCTGCACCCGGGCCGCGGGCAGTGGGCGGCGGGGAAGGAGGCGAGCGGCGTTCGCGCCGGCTGTCGCCGGGTCCCAGCCGCTGCCGCGCCGTCCTCCCTGCGCGCGGACAGGGCGCGGAGCCGCTCCAGCGCGGCCACCGCCTCGTCCCTCCGGGGCACCATGGAGCTCTCTCCGTCGTCCGGAGGAGCCGCGGAGGCGCTGTCCTGGCCGGAGATGTTCCCGGGGCTGGAGTCCGACTCGCCGCTGCCCCCGGAGGATCTGGACGCGGTGGTCCCGGTCAGCGGGGCTATGGCCGGTGGCATGTTGGATCGGATCCTCCTGGAGTCCGTGTGCCAGCAGCAGAGCTGGGTCCGGGTGTACGGTAAGGACCCCAGGCCGCCTCTGGTGCTGGTGTTTCTTGTCTTTGCCTGAGCTTAATTTCCGTCCCCCAAGTCAGCCCCTCAGCATCCCTTTTTGTTCTGGGGGTGGGCTTCTGACAAGTTTCTCGGATTACCACCTGGCCACAGACGTGACCCAGTACGATCTTTGGACCTCTTCAGGCTCCCTCAGTGAGTTTGAGGAGTTGGGTTTTCCAGACGTAATTTTCAGGTGGTTTCTTCAAGGGAACTGCAGATAGGTTTGGAAGAAGCCATGAGATCAACTGAACAGGGTTTCATCTCTTGTTAAGTGAGGCAGGACTGGAAATGAAGACATGAAAACGCATAGTAGATGATAAGCTAATAAATGAAATAATAAAACCGGTACTAAACGCCAGATTATTTGGAGGGAACAGATTTGTCTATAACCCTTTCTGAACCTCACACTTCAAAGGCAGCCACTTATTTCAATGTGCGTGGATCACTTCAGATTGCACTATTTCTAGTTTTCATTGTGAAGTGACTGGGTTGCCACTCAGCAGGTTAAAAGGGATGAACATACTAAAACTTTTCCTTTCCGCACACCTAGTAACTGCCTTTTTAATTAAAACTGAGTGAGACTCTATTAGGGTGAGGTTTGCGGCAGCATTAAAACCATGCTGGTTTTGAAAACTCGTAGCCCAAGGACTTATAGTCTGGCATCATGGTTTAGTTGTAGCTTTCCAAAATATTGAAATGGCAAGATGTTTATCACTTAGCTCACATGATCATAAAAGACATTAGTAATGTAGCTGAGTATAAAATGGCAAATTTGAAGCACCTGGGATCAAACACAACATTGAGATACTATTCTGCAGTTATATGCATCTAAGCCTGTAGAGATCAAGTATATTATGTCTTTTTTTTTCCCTTTCCATCCCTCTGAACAGGGTATATCTTTATTCTTTGAGAGTGACCATACCTTAGAAGTTGTTCTTCTGGATTTCAGTACTTCATGACTATCACTGTTAGATCTCAGAACTAAGAGTCTAGGCATCTGAATTCTTGACTCAGTGCTACCACTGAGTGCTAAGTGACTTGGGGCAGAATAAGTCATCTCTTTAGCCTCTGATTCCTAATCTATAAAAGGAGTAGGCTGTATTAAATGATCTCTAGTGGCCCTTTGAATCACAAATATCGGCAAATCTTCTCATAGCCAGTTCTTCTTAGAAATTTGTATTTGTAACACTTCATATTTTGCTGGTTTTTTTTTGGGTGTTTCTCAATGTTACTCTATTTACCTGGAAGAATTATAGCAAAAGTGGGAGATGATGCAAGGTTACCCAGTTCATTCTCAGTAAACTAGATTAAAAACTTTGCCTGATTTTTTTTTTTTAAACTGTCTGCCAATCCTATTTAGCTGATCGCTTATAACCAGAGGTTGATGAGAATCTGAAAATGAATATGAATTAGAATATATTGTAGTTAGCAGCATTTTTCTATGTTCCTTTTTATTCTTGTACACTTCTTTGGCATACTGTCTTTTAGATGATATTATGGTAAGAATATGTGATAATCGGTGTTGCAGGACTTTCTAGACCTCACAGTAACTATCATTCTTTGCATGTAACTCATGTTTTTGTAGTTGGTTTTAGGGCATGTGTGTGTGTGCGCGCGTGCATACATAATGCATATTTATCTACACATACATACCCCTGACGTATTTTAAAGAACTCCAGAGATTGGGATCCTAACCTATCATATACATCTGGGGGTTGAAAGTCCACTTAGCAACCTCACACCTAGTAATTGGTATATACATGCTCAGATTCACACATAAGCATATATGTACAGTGCATTCTGTGCCAACTTGCAGAATTTCCATTGCATTGTTAACTTTTTTCCTACCATCCCCATCAATTAACCAAAAGTTGTTTTTATTTACTGTTTACTATAGCTATTTTCCTTCCTCTAAGGCAGCTCATCCTGGAAACTACTTTGTTGTCTTTAGTTTGTAAATATTCCAAAGCTATATGAATGACTCTTGTCTGTGTTCTTAGCTAGTTTTTAAGTTGTCCATTGTATGATTCTTCTGCACAATCTTGAAGCAGAAATAATAGAATGTGAAATCAATTTGGGGAAAACTAGTTTATTTTTCTTGTTTTGTTTGTTCAAAACCCTGTACTAGATTGCCTTTTATCTTGGTTTATTTCAAAAGTTTCTGTTCTCTCAATTTCTCTGTATTCATGTGCCTGTATCATGCTGCTTTATTACTGAGGCTTTGTATTATGAAAAAATAATTTGTTAATGACTACTTAATGTCACTTATTTAACTGTCATTCTCATTCAGAAATTAACATTTTCCTTTAATTTTTGTGTTGACAGTTTACTGATTGTGTGCAAGTCTTTGAACTAAACCTCTAATTTCCTTATACTGAATTACTACTAAAATAGCCAGTTTTTTTTTTTTCTTTTTTTTTGGTGTGAGCAGTACCAGGGATTGAACTCGGGGGCACTCAACCACTGAGCTACATCCCTAGCCCTATTTTGTGTTTCATTTAGAGACTGGGTCTCACTGAGTTGCTTAGTACCTTGCTTTTTGCTGAAACTTGTCTTGAATTTGTGATCCTCCTGCCTCAGCCTCCCAAGCCACTGGGATTATAGGTGTGCGCCAAAGCACCCGGCCAGGTTGGTTTTTAAGATGGGGCATAATAAGGAGTCATATTAATTGCTGGTGGCTATACCTCATATCCTCTGCAATATACTTCCCGTTGAAATTATTATTCAACAAAACCTCCCCAAGAATATCCTAATAGAGACTTTGAGTAACAATATTTTCTTAGTTTGCCTCACAAAATTTGAAGACTAGGCATTTTTCACTTTAGTGTTGATAGGTTTGGCTCTTTGGTTGATAATATATCCAGAACTTTTTGTGTTGCTATGATTTGGAAAACTACTTTGGAATATGTTCAGAACTTTCTAATAGCTATATCTATATTTAGAACACAAATGGATGCTCATCTTTGACACATGGTTAAGAGAAAATATGCTGTACTGTCCTTCATTTTCCTTTATTTGTAAAATGTTATCATATGATAATGAATTGTGCCCATGCCTTGCAAGACTACAAAATTTTTGACATCAGAGTGTCTTGTTTATCTTGCCTCCTCCTTCATTGTCACCATGTCTAGCAGGTTTGAGCCTTGTTCAAAGTAGTTACATCAATATCTGTTGAATGTTGATCCGTCTCTTGACCATTTTGATCTCAACCTGACCTTTCTTAAAATATTTATTTTTTGTGGCACTAGGGATTGAACCCAGGGGTGTTCTACCCCGAGCTACATCCCAGTCCTTTTTATTTACTTAATTTAATTTTGCCACAGGAGTTGTTAAATTGCTCAGGCTGCTCTCCAACTTGTGATCCTCCTGCACCAGCCTTGGGAGTTGTTGGGATTATAGGCGTATGCTGATGCACCTCACTAACCTGACTGATCTTATGGGTGGTAGAGTAGCTTAAACAAAGGCATGCCACAAACAGCTAAATATGGATGCAGAATCCAAGAGCATCAAATGCAGAACATTTTTCAGATATTTATAGCCTCAAAGCAAAGTCAATTGGCTGAAAAAGCTCAGCAGCCTAGCAAAAGGAAACGGGAGCAGCAAAGCCAGCCTCACTGTCTGTGCTTTCTGGTAAACAATGGGAACATTAAAATTAACTACTTTACCATGAATGGATGGCGAGTGTTGGACATTTTTGGGGGAGAAATTTAAGACACTGTCTCTAAAACTGATTTCAGTGGAGCTCTGCACTCATCAGTATAAAAAGTCTGCAAGTAAATTAACCGATAGGCTCTTGAAGAATTAGAGGGCAAGTTACAATAAAGTTAGTACAATAAAGGCCAATAAGAAATTTTGTACTCCTTAATCTTAATATTACTAGGACTTAAGTATTTAATATAATAACATCAACATTATTATTAAGCTGGTGTGCATCTACTGTTTTTTGATGGCAAAGGAACCTGTTGGAAGGTTTCTAAAGGCTTGTTTCAGCAAACACAAGAAAAAATTAACCATACTTCATAAGATCATATAATTCCAGAAATGTGACAATAGGAATCGGGTAAGAATTTCTCTTGACCTGGATATGAGCAGATGGAATGAAAGTCTTACCTGGTTGTAATGCATAGGGCTTATGCTCCAGAAAATCAGACAAAGGATGATATATATATATATACACATATATAAAATATATTGCATTTCTAGAGAATGTTTCCTTATTTATTTAAAATGTCACATCTAGTAAAAAGTCCAAGAAGCCCCCCCCCCCCCTTGGAGGAGGGCAGTATGAATTAGAGCTGACTAACTTGTCTTACACAGAATGTTTTTAGTTGGACACAATACCTTTATTTTATTTTTTACATGGTGCTGAGGATCGAACCCAGCCCTTGTACATGTTAGGCAAGCGCTCTACTGTTGAGCCATAACCCCAGCCCCCCAGAATGTTCTTAATATAATTAACTTTGAGTGCTTCACTAAGAATATTCTTACATGTCTTAATTATGCACCCAGTTTTGTACTGTATAGATAAATAAAATTGTTTTTAAAATTTTTGACAGTGTCTTGTTTATCTTGCTACCTTCTTCATTGTCACCATGTCAACCAAGTCAAAGTTTCATGTGCTCTAGCTAATCGATTGATAGAAGAAAATCAGTGAATATGTATCAGATATAACCCCCAAAACATTCCTATTTAAATATTTTAATTTCCTCAATAATGTTAGCCTTTACAAATCAACGTGAACCTTTATAAATGAGTAATAATATTTTAGAAGTTTATGAAATCTTAAAACTTGAGTGCAGTACTTAGGATGTAGCATAAGCTTTGAATGTTGATACATTAGCTGCCTAAGATTTCCAAATACATTTTATATGCATAAAGAGTTCTTCTTTGAAATCAGAACTTTCAAGAATGCCTAGGCATATAATATTCATTTTAAATTATTTTAAGTTTGATTAGCTCCATTTTTCTTTTGAGAGAACTAGAATGTCTCATTTACATTGTGTGTTCTATTAATGTTCGTAGGTAATGGATAATTTCTTTCATAAAATCTTAGTATATTTTTATCATTGGTTTATTACTGCTCAATTTTTAAGGAATATTTTTCATTGATTTGAATTATACATCCATAATCCCTTTTCCAAAACCATTTGGACTTGAGTGAGTATTAAAAATGTGTTTTTTTTTTTTTTTTTGGAGAAGGAATACATATACAAGTAACATAAACCCCCCTAGTGGTGTCTGGAGCAACAGCCAGGAATCATTTATGTTAATAGTTCTACAATTATACAAATGAATACTTACATTAAGTGGTATAAAGACTATAAATAGCTTTATGTCAGTGCAGGTCAGATATTGGTGCCAGAGAAGTTGTGAAAAGTGCTTTGGGTTTCCCAAAACTGAGTACACACAGTAAAAAAAAAAAAAATAATAAAAATGTATAGTTGTGTCCTATTATGTTGTATGTTCAATGAAATAAATTTCTGATTTTTCCAAGGAAAAGGAATTCAGATGACAAAGTTAGGTTTCACAGAGATAAAAATAGTGTCAAGGCAGTGGTTTCTGATGCTTTGTTTTTATTGGAAAAAAGAATGAGGTAAGTTGAAGCACAGAGTTTATATAATTGTTCTTTGCAGTTGGTCTCTTCAGTAGCACAAAGTGATTTGATCATCTTTTAAGTAGGTGAACCACAAAAAAGCCTTCAACTAATGACTGAGTTAATCCAGAAAAAATTTAGCTGTTTTCTCCCTTGTCCCTCCCTTTGGAAGAACTTTTAAGTAACTAGAGAGGTGTTTGGTCTTGTTAACCAGGAGGAGGAGTTTGAAGTATGCTGAAGGCACTACTGAAATTACTTCACCCTGCCTTGGCAGAGGGCTAATTGCTCTGTGATGTTTGTGAAAACACCTTTCTTCCCAAGGGCTATCAAATACTTCTCAAGACCAGTAGGTAGAGAACTCTATGAATGTAGTCTGTTTTTTGGTGAGAAGGCAGCCATGAAGAAGCATATGATAAGCAAATAGAAGGAAAAGAAATCCTGAGACTCAGTGTAGTTTAGTGTTTAAAAAAAAAAAAAAAAAAAATGCTTGAAGACAAACTCCTGTATCATAGTCTAGCAAATGAACTTTTGTTATCTTCCTTGTCTTTTACAGTGTGTTCAGGTATTAGGAGACTTGAGTTTTACCTTCCTTACCAGTGTTACAGTTTTCTTGTTTTAAAGGGTCTGATTTAGATCCTGATTGGATTTTTATTTCTTCATAAATTGCCTTCGACACTGCTCTAGTTCTGTTCACATTGTGTCACCTTTAGTAGGCTTTCTGAGTAGGTTTCTCTGGTCTGAGCATTTAGTAATACTTGGCAGATTCTGATTTGGAGAGTGAAATTTTGGAGAGGAAAATATTTAACATAAGGCAAGAAAACAAAATTCAAAATGATAATGCAAAAAAATTAAATTTTAAAGTCAGTAGTCCTAAATATTTTTTGAAGCAGTCCTTTATATTGCTTCATTAAAAAACTGGCTCTTGAAATTTAGCTTTTTCCCCAAAATTGGAGATAAAATTCAGTATGTCAGGATTAGAACTCTTAACCTCAGATTCTTTAGCCTCCTGATTTAGCTTGTAGATCTTACTGCTTTCCCTTAGGGAGATGCCTATCAAGGCTAAGGGTCAGGAAAACTTGACAGTGAGAAATACCAGATTGTTAGTTTCACAGTCTTTAAGGGAAATGCTGGAAGTACCATTACCTAGGTAACAAAAAACAAAATGAACAAAACATTCACAAAGTAGGAGGATGAGAATTATCTCATAGTGACCCTTAAGAGAGAGACCAGAAGACAGATTAGATATTTTTCATCTGTTTTTTTTTCCCTAAGTTCTTTAGCCATAAATTCTTTATGCTTTATTTAATTATTATATGTGGTGCTGAGGATCGAACACAGTGCCTCAGATGTGCTAGGCAAGTCTCTACCACTGAGCCACAATTCCGGCCCTGCTTTAACTTCTAATCTCCCTCGTTCATATCATTAAAATTTAATAGTTTTTCTAATTATTCATATAATCCCTGTTTATTTGGATTTTCATTAATTTATTTACATTAAACTTAAAAATCACTAATTCTACCTCAGAGATAACTGTTCTTTGTTATTTCTGTGTACATATTTGATATATCATGCTGCACATATTTTATATCCTGCTTTTCTGTTATGTTAAACATTTTTTCAAATATACTTTTATTTTTTTAAATAGGTAATGCATTTCTTTGTCTCAAGACTTAAAAAGTATTAAAGGACATACATTTTAAAAAAATTTTTAGTTGTAAATGGACACAGTACCTTCATTTTTATGTCGTGCTGAGGATTGCTAGGCAAGCACTCTACCCCTGAGCTACAGCCCAGCCCTATTAAAGGATATTTGATGAGATGTCTCTGTCTTCCGGCCCCCCACTTCACGTTTGCTATCTGGTAGGCAATCATTGTTCCTTCCACACGATAAATAATTTGAAAAACAAATGGATAGCTAGATTAGCTAGATGCCATAACTATGCCATAACTGGGAGCAAAGATTAAAAAAAAATGCAGGGTTATGTTTTTGTGAGGTTAATGAAATGACTGGAGTCAATTGGCCAGGAGACAGTTTTTAATTGCTTTGGATTGATAGTTTTTACTGTTTATATGAATTTTTCTCCATTTTGCATATGTAAAAACCTATTATAAGCATTGATTTGATCTCTACCTTGAGTTATTCCTTCCTTCCTTCTTCAGACCCCCACTTTGTTAATATACCTTGGTTGTATTTTCTTGTCAGTTTGTAAAAAGGTTCCTCATTCTTGTTTTGGCTACATAATGCCTAGCTGAATCATAATTCATTTAAACAGTCCCTAAGTTACTTGTTATAAGTGCTTCAATGAATAATCTTGAGGCTATCATTTTGTTTATATGGAAGTATATCTGTAAGACATCATAGAATTGCTAGGTGAAAGGTATATATACAATATTGAAAGATATTGCCAATTGCCTTTCTTTTCATCAGCGATATACAGGAGTGCTGATTGAATGTTTTCATGTTTAAGAGCCATTAATTATATCCTTCTCTGTGAACAGTAAATATCCTTTGCCCATTTTATTGTTGTTGGGTCTTTTTGTGTGTGTGATTTGTCGGAATTCTTAATATATTAAGATAACTGTTAAGAGCCCTTTATCTTCAATTAGTTGCTGTATTCTTATTTGTCTTTTGACTTAAGGTGTTTTCCCACGAAGAAATTACTCTTATGGTAGGGGCTGGGGCTGTATCTCAGTGGCAAAGCGCTTGCCTAGCATGCGTGAGGCTCTGGGTTCCATCCTCAGCACCACGTTTAAAAAAAAAAAATTAACAAAATAAAGGCATTCTGTCCATCTACAACTACCTAAATAAATAAAATTACTCTTAAGTAGTTGAATATAGTAGGTTTTTCTTTTTTTGGCTTTTGATTTTGTCATAATTAAAATGGCTATGCCTACTTTGAGTTTATAAAAAAAAAATTATGATTTGTCTAGTTTCTTTAGTTTCATTTCTTACACTTTAATCTTTGATCCATTTTAATCTTTGATCCATTTTAATCTTTAATTCATCTTTCTAGAAGATGTGAGATAGATTCAGTTTCATTTAAGTGATGTTTCAAAGGTAAAAAGTGACTCCTCTTTGGATTCAGTCTTAAAAAGTGCACCAACTTGCCCCTAACCACCACAGGGCCAAGAAGGTTGACAGACCCATCTTGGTTTTCTTCTGAATTGATTCTTTGTGTTCCAGAAACCATGAAACTTTTTGGTTGAAGATTCACTTATTGGTCCAAAAGATGTTCTTTCTCTTTCATATGTTTTTCTATGGACTGTTTTTCACTTGTTGAATGATCCATCTTTCTCCCACTGATTTAAGATTATTATTCTGTACTGTACTAGATTGCCTTTTATCTTTTGGTTTATTTCAGGAGTTTCTGTTCTCTCAGTCTCTCTATTCATGTGCCTGTATCATGCTACTTTATTACTGAGGCTTTGTAATATGAAAATATAATTTATCAATGACTATTTAACAACTTATTTAACTGTCGTGCTCATTTAGAAATTAACATTGTTTCACAATTTTTGTGTTGACAGTTTATTGATTGTTTGTGTAAAGTCTTTGAACTGAACCTCCATTTCCTTACACTGAATTCTTAGAATATGAAATGTTTTTTTAAAGGACTTAGTGCAAAATTGGTGCAACTTTCCTGTAAAGCAGTTCTTGCTATTAGCATATGAAAGTACATTTCAAGTCTTAATACTGTATCTGTTTTCAACATATTGAAACCTTACATAAATTTCATTACTGAATGCCCAGAGTAATGCTATAAGGCTGCCTTCAAAAATGGAGTTATTTTTCCACTTTTCCTTCTTTTGATTAATGGCATATTTCTAAGTGGATGAGTGAAGGAGTCTAGAGTTAAAGCAGTTGGTTTGCTAAATATCGAATCTGTGACTGCTGGCTGTATTTATATTATTAGATTCTCTAACTAAAATAACCTTACACAGACCCAAAATGTTTTCTCTGAAAAGCACGTGGTTGGTGGCAATCCTAGAAAAAGAGCAAACTTTAAGAGCATACTAATTTAATTTATAACAATGGTTTTGAGCAGTTTGAGAATGAAAGGAAAAAATTGCATATCTAGTTAACATTCTAGAGGTTTGTAGGAAAACTTGAGTTAAATTTAGGCAGAAAATAAAACATGAATATCTTGCTTTATAAATAATAAAGACATGAATGATATGAATAACTGTTTTTCTTAGATTTTTGAAGTATGAGTTACTGATATATTTTCTTGTTGAACTCAGTGACAGCCAGTTGTAGTCCTTACATATTTTTTAAAGCTTATGGAAGCATGAAATCACCATTGATGACAACATTGTTAATTGCTGTTGTAATTGGGGTTTGATATCAAGAAACACTGAAAAGGTGAAGATTACTCTTGTTCTCAGTTTGTTCTTGTTATAGAACTTTTTTCAGTCTTATTTTATGTGAATTTTGTCCAAAAAGAATAGGATTTGCACTTATCAGGGCAATGACAGTATAAAATGTATCCTTGCCTGGCCGCAAATTATTTGTGCACTCCAGTTTGTGTTGAAGTTCAGAGTATCCACAGTTCAAGATTTCCCCACCGTGGTTCCCTTAGCCTTGACTACTTACAATTTTCCTGTGTTTGTGTTCAAGAATGATCCTGAGTAGGAAATACAAGACTTTTCAAGTGCATGTTATTTTAAAGTGGGTCAGTTTTGTTCAAGTGATTGGTAATTAGTCTGTGTCAATGTGTGGACTTTGAAAAAGATGGGCAGTATGTTAGCTACCGATTAATAAATGATGTTTTAATAACTAAAACAATGACTCGGCCTTTAGTATTTTCTAATCATCAAGACTTCATAATAGTTTTCCTTTTATAGAAACTAAAATTTATATACTTATTTTTGAATCTAGTTTGATTACTTCTAATACAATTCTTTCCTAACCATGTAGTGATTCCTATTAAAATAGATGTTCCAGAGGATTTATTGTGGTCTGTTTACTGTTCAAGTAAGAAAGTCCTTAGTTATTCTTTTGCAAGTTCAACCTAAAACAGTTTGAGGATATTTTTAGTTATTTGCTTTTTAGATTGCATTTTTTGTTTTTTTAGAGATTGTCATCCCAGAATGTCACCTTAAGAGAAGCTTTACTTTGTAATGTCTGTTGACCATCTGTTTCTTTTCCTATAGCTTAACTAGCAATAATACTTTCCCCCTATATAACCAATGATATTGTTCCATTTACCTGTGAGCACATATAATATAAAAGTATGTTTTTACAAAGTTGCCTTCCCCCCCTACCTCTCAAGATACTCTGCATTTTTTTTCTTTTGGCAAAATTAAGAAACATGGTAAGTCAGTTCCCCACTTTATTGGTGAAGTAATTAAATTACCCTATCTCTTATCTAAGTTGACAATTACACTTAAACAGTGCAAAGTAGAAACAATATCTCACAATATTTTAAGTAGCATATATGTAATTTATTGAACTCCGGGGCACTCAGCCACTGAGCCACATCCCCAGCCCTATTTTGTATTTTATTTAGATACAGGGTCTCACTGAGATGCTTAGTTACTGTTGCTGAGTGAGGCTGGCTTTGAACTTGTGATCCTCCTGCCTCAGCCTCCCGAGCTGCTGAGATTACAGGGTGTGCAAAAGTAGAATTTTTATGCTTTTCTAAGTCATCTTAGAATTTAGAAGTATGTCTTACCTCTAGCCTTGCTGCCTACTTTGGGGTCATATAGGTAAGGACAGATAATTGAGTTCTTCATTGGTAAATGCAGGAATAAAAGTGAGCATGCTACATAGAGTAACCAAAAAATTCTTTTGCATTAATTTTTTTTTTTTTTCAAAACCTGTACTGGGGATTGAACTTGTCTACCACAGCACTATATTCCCAACTCTTTTTTTATGCTTGCTATTTTCCATTTTTTGTTTATAGCCATCCTATTAGATGTGAAGTGGTATCTCATTGTTTTGATTTGTATTTTACCAATCATTAGTGATGGTGAGCATCTTTTCATGCGCTTATTTGCCATTTGTATGTGTTCTTTGGAGAAATGTCTATTCAAGTCCTTTTTGAGTGAATTTTCAGTACATTGATTTTTTTCAGATTAGTGATAGTATTGTATATATTAATCTTTACTCAGTCATAATATGCATGATCATAAATATGACAAGTAAAATTCCTTGAGTGCTTATTATGAGCCACTTTTCTAAGTGCTTTATGCCTATTATTTAATTTTCATAATTGTTCTAATAGGTAAATAGTATTATTCCCATTTTATAGGTAAGGAGTTGGAGGCATAAAGATATAAAGGAACTTGCCAAAGGTTATACCACAAGTAAGTAGCTGATGTGGGATTTGAATCCTGGTGGTTCCACTTGAGTCTGTGCTCTCAACTATTATACAGTTTGGGTCCTTACAAATAAAAAAATTCAGTTATTATAGAAAGCATTCAGTAAATCATAACAAGGAAAAAAATGTGTTACTCTGGACCCTGATCCTATAGTTTACCTATGAATTTTATATAGCACCATTACTGCAGATTAACGTTTGTTATTTTTGGATATGCTTTGAATGTGATTTTTCCTGAATATCTTTATAGAATTGTTCACATTTTATTAACTGTAGACAACTATATGTGGGTGAGTAGTGTGAATATTTCTTTATTTAAAAAAGGTTAAACAAAGTCTGTTCTCTAAAATGTATTTTTAGCAGTAATACAGAATATTAATTTTTTTTCTATTAGGTTTTCCAAAATGCCTTTTAACAGACTGCCTTCTAGACCTGTTACTTATGTTTGATCACCTGGGTTAGACTATTGATATTTAGGAGATCACAAAATCTTACAGATCATGAGTTGTATTCAGCTGAGGCATAGCTCCATTTACTTCAGGATTTATATTTCAAGTTGCTCTACATTCTAGAAAAAGAGAATCCACTTTGACAAGAGTCTGACTAATCCAAACATTGATTCGACTTAATCAAATAGAATATATTTTAGGACACTTATAGAATTCACATGCTCTTCTCTAAAAGACCAGGAGCACTGTGACCTCCTGGTGGACCTGGTTTCTTTTCATCTTAGATCCTCTTGAACTTGGCCATACTTTATGGCACACATGCTCTATAATT
This sequence comes from Marmota flaviventris, assembly GCF_047511675.1. Taxonomy (NCBI): domain Eukaryota; kingdom Metazoa; phylum Chordata; class Mammalia; order Rodentia; family Sciuridae; genus Marmota; species Marmota flaviventris. The sequence goes on along the minus strand of NC_092509.1, from coordinate 99,101,558 downwards.
TATATCCCATGCTTAGTATTTCAAGGACTTGAGACCTAAAGTACGATTCATACCCAGTAAAGTGTGTAAATCAGTTTTGACATATAACTTCATTTCTTACTAATAGGTTACAGTTCTTCAAAATTTGTAATTCTGTTGAGTTGTGGCCAACTTAACAGTGGGAAATTAGAATCTGACATTCTGATCAATTCATGTCTTTTTTTTAAAACAAGAGTTTTAATAAGAACAAATTACATATTTAAAGTATAATTTGATATATTTTGAAATATGAAACCATCACCACAATTAAGGTAACAACATCTATTTTGTCTGAAAAGTTTGTGGCCCTTGTTAATGCTCCCTTCCTATTCCCCCCACTCCCATACCTCTTATCACATCACCAGACAATCATTAATCTGTTTTCTGTGTTTATTGATTAGGTTTTCTAAAATTTCATATAAATTGAATTGTATGATATATAAAATGCTGATTTCTAATCTGACTTCTTTCATTCAGCACATTTTGAGATTCATCCAGATTATTGCATGTATCAATAATTCCTTTGTCTTGCGTGAATAGTAGTCTGTTGGATATTTCATTATTTATCAGCTCACCTTTTGATGAACATTTGGGTTGTTTTATTATTATTTTTTTTTTTTGTTTAGTCCCCCCTACCCTCTCACAGCAGTAGGAATTGAATCCAAGGTCTTGTGCATGCTAGGCAAGTGTTCTGCCTGTTTCTAGGTTTTGACCGTGACAGATAACATTTTTGTGAACCTTTGTTTGTTTTGTATAGACAGTTGCTTTTTTTTTCTCTTTGGCAGATATCAAACAGTGACATAATTGTCATATGGTCGGAATATGTTTTTACATCTTAAGTGGCCAGATTATTTTCCTAAATGATTATATCGTTATCCTGCAGTGTATGTGAGTTCCAATTGTACATTCTTGTTAATGTTTGGTATGGTTGGTCTTTAAATTTTAGTCATTTCAAGAGAGGTGTAGTAATATTGTGGTCTTAATATATACATTTTTCACCTAATGACCATTGTTATTGAACATCTTTTCATGTGATTAACGGATACTCATGTATCTTCTCTAGGGACATGTTAAAATCAGAATATGACTTGTATGAATTCTTCATATATTTCAGATATGTCATTTATTGGAGATTTGATTTACATTTTGTTCCATTTTTGTGGCTTGTGAGAATTTTCCTAATATCCTTTTGTTACTGATTTCTTTCTTAATGTAGTGCTGGGGATTGAACACAGGGCCTAATGCATGCTAGACCAACTACTCTACCACTGAGCTATACCCCTAGCTCTTATAATAAGTAAATAAAAATTTGTGGTCAGAGAATATACTTGGTTTGACTTGAATCCTTTTAAATTTATAGAGACTTGTTTTTATAGCCCAGAATATATTTTTCACTTAAAACAACAAAATATTGTATATTTTGCTATTATGGGATGGAATGTTCTATATAAACAGATTAGATTTGATAGTTGTTTAAGACTTACATATTCAATTTTAAAAACATTTTTTAGTTGTAGGTGGACACTTTATTTTATTTTCATGTGGTGCTGAGGATTGAACCCAGTTCCTTGCATGTGCTAGGCAAGTGCTCTGCCACTGAGCTACAAACCCCAGCCCAAGACTTATATGTTCTTGATTTTCAGCTTTTGTGTATTTTAAAGCTTTGTTAAGAGGAACGTGAATATTTGAGTATTATGTCTTTCTGATCAATATATAATTATATCCTTTATCATTATGAAATGGCCTCCTTTATATTTGGTAATACTCCTTGTTCTGAAATATATTTTATCTAATACTAATATAACCACTCTTTCTTGTGATTAGCATTGGTGTTACTTTAACCTACTTGTTCATATTTAAATATTTTAAATATTGTAAGCAGTTTATAGTTAGGTCATAGTTTTTTATTTAACCTTTCAGCTAGGGTATTTAGACTTTTTGTATTTAATGATTATTAATATGGTTAGTGTGAAATCTATCCTGCTATTTAATTTGTCCTATGTATTCTTTTTTCTCTTTGTACTCTTTCTGCCTTTTGCATTAGTTGCATATTTTTAGTTCCATTTTCTAACACTTGTAGTACTTTGTAGTTTATAGTATACATCTTTACCTTATAATACCTACCTTCAAGTGATAACATATCACTTCATGTGTAGTATAAGGACTTAATTTTGTTTTCATTAATTCTCTTTCTAGTCTTTGGGCCATTGTCATGCATTTTACTTATAAATTCCGGAATAAAATATTTTTTTTTTCTTTAAGTAGTTGATTTATCATTTGAAGAGATTAAAATAGTAGGAGAAAAAAACTTAATTGTTGAAGGTATGAGGGTAAATCTGTTATTCCATTTTGGCCAATCGCAGAAGTCCCTTTATATCTTGTTTGACTGTGACAGGTTGGATTTCAACCTGTCAGAGCTCTGATAGACAAGATTATGCCTCTCTGAAGAAGTGAACATACCAGATTTGAAACTGTAGAAAGAATATTACTACTAATTTGCTTTAGTGCATGTCATTATTCAGGCCCAAACCAGATATAAGGGGATTTCTGCTGTTGGCCAAAATGGAATAACAAGTTAAAAAGTGAAGGGGATTAGGAATGGGTGAGTGTTCCAGATGAAGACAACAACACGCGCAGAGGTCCTGATGTTAGTGAGCATGGCAAGTTTGTGGAATTGGGGATAAAGGCCAGAATGGCTAGAGCACAGATAGAGGGCTAGAGAGGTGGCCATGTCAAGGATTTGGGTCTGGAAGGTGATGCCTGATGTCTTTGCTTTTGAAAAGACCATTCCAAGTGCTGTGTGGAGGATAGATCTGTGTAGAGCAAGGAGACCAGTCAGTTAGAAATCTGTAGTTTCAGTAATATGGTAATTTGAGTTAAGGAGATGGTGAAGGAGAGAGTAGTAAACGGACTTCAGAGATTTTTTTTTAGGAGGTTAAAATAAGTAAGACTTTGTGAGGGGATGGATATGAGGCAGTAGATATGGGGGGAGATAGGAAGATATGTCAAATGTAAATTCTAGTTTAATGAAGAAGGAATACTGGAGGGATGTTGGAATTTACTGAGATATTTGCCCCCCCCCCCCCCCCCCCCGTAGTGACTGGAAGCATTTTTCTTCTAGGAAAATGTGTTTGTTATTTAGAGATGTTTCAAAATCCTTATTAATGTATTAGGACCAAGCACAAATAAGACTTCTTCCTTGGAGTCTCTTTTGTTATTGCTGGGAATTGAACCCAGGGCTTTATGCATGCCAAGTACATACTTTATCACAGCAGGACCCTCCTAGTCCCTTGATGTCTTTCTTGACATCTCTTTGCCTCCTTTCCTCCTTGGCTAGAAATACTGTTCCTGTCTTTGAATTTCTATTATACTTTATTACATTTCTGCTATGAAACTTTTCATAATCTAACTTTTATATTCTTATTTGGACAGGTATTTTATTTCCTTTGCTGTATTGAAAACTACATATTGAAAGGGAATTTTATAACTATTTAGTTAATGAACACATACTTTAACCTTATGGAAGTGGAGGTTCCATGAGGAAGTATAACCATTTCAGTAAATCAAAATTTTTGTGCACATTAGTGAACTTTTCTTATATGTAGAAAAGTTAGAGTAATCTAACGAATTCATTTCAGAATTTCTATCATTATCAAATGTTATGAAATATTATTAAGGGACTACTTCAGTTAAGTGTGAATGCTTTTACTCAAAGTTTCTCAACATCGTGTTTTATTATAATTTTTATTTAATTCATTAGTGTGAAATTGAATAGTTTAACAGACTTATAGAATGTCTGTTATGCTTACTAACTGTTCAAAACTATTCACATGTATTGCTGTTAGGTGATATAGATATTACTGTTCTTATTTTATAGATCTATAACACATTAAGGGATAATTTTTTAGACCTTGGAATGAGACTATTTTAAATGTTTAATCGCTTCTCGGCCTTTTGGCTAAGATCAAGTGTAGTATCTGTTCTTATCAGTTTAAATGTTTAGTAAGATCAAAATATTTCCTTTTACTTCTTCTGTTAGAGTTAACTGGAATCTTTTGAGTAATGATTGAAACTCAGTAGGATCCCAGTAACCATCTCCCCCTGCCCAAGATTTAATAAATCATCTAAATTATATGTATTTTCAAATTACTCCAGGTGAACACCATCCGACTTACTGGTCTCAAGTTTCTGAAATCAACCCTTAACTTCTTTGTGAAAATCAGTACACTATTTTCTTTTTTACAGGGTCACCTTTTGAGGTTCAATGAATTTTTCTTACCTCTTATTCTAATTTTCTCAATGGTTCTTTATTTATTTTATTTTTTTTTTTTAAATTTTTTTTTTAATACTTATTTATTAGTTTTCGGCGGACACAGCATCTTTGTTTGTATGTGGTGCTGAGGATCGAACCTGGGCCGCCCGCACGCCAGGCGAGCGCGCTACCGCTTGAGCCACATCCCCAGCCCAATGGTTCTTTATTTAAAGTATATTTTGTTCACTAATGGATTGTGACTTTAAATGTAGTTCTTGGACATGTACGATATGCCTTTTCCTTGATGTTCTTTACAGCAACTTTGTGAAGTAGATATGATTGTAGATGAAGAAACTGAGGGTAAAATAGGTTGTAACTTGATCAGAGTTAGACTCTTATCAAGTGTTTGATTAAGAGACTACTTCTGCTTTCTGTTTGTCATTTGTTATTAGTCTTTCTTCCCAAACCCCTTTCTGCTTTGTTCATTTACTCTGTATATTAGCTTAAAAAATAAACCCCATGAACACATAAACAAAAACATAGAACTGCTTTTTTCTTTTTTTAATTTAGCATTTTTCACTGATATTCCCTCATTTTGTATTTTAGTGTTGCTGATGCTGTTTTTCTTTTCTGGGTTTCTATAGAAGCTTTTGGAGATAGATCTTCTCTAAGAGCTAAGCTTGGATATAGGACTAGTTGTTATTGGACTGCCTTGTTTTTATTTATGGTCTTTACTCTGAAAACAAAGGGCACCCTGAGTCTTCTCAAAGGAGCCTGGAATCCATGGAGCTGACTCCTGTTACTGCCTAAATAATGAATGAAATTCATGTAATGTTCAACACAATTGGTTTGGAATGTTAGGTGAAGTGTGAAAAATTTCTGTGGGCTTGATCAGCAATCCGATTTTTGTCTGATAAGAAAACATGAGACTGTTCATCTGTCTTGTAAAGCCAACATGGCAGTTTAAAAAAGCTGAGTATTTTAGGAGGCACATTAAGTATAAAAGAAATTTGTTGTCTGCTTTGACTAAAGTAAAAAATAGAGATGATCAAATTGAGATGGTAACTCACATATTTTCAGGTATTCAGGAATGATGACAATTGTAGAATGTAGTAATGATTGGATATCAAAAGTGACATGAGAAGTCATTTATCTGTATGCATCTTAATGTGCATCCAGGAGAAAAATAAATCGGAAAGACTGATTTGTGAACTGACTTTGCTATTTGTTGGAGGCAAGTATGTTTGTGGCTCATGGAAAACCTGTATCAAAAAGCTAATAAAGCTTTATCTTGTATAAGTCTTATATAAGATTATAGCCAGGATAAGTATAGTTTTTGCATGAGAAAATGATTAATGATATGGATTTGTTAAATTTAATAGCCAACTATTTAAAAAAATCTGTAATGCTTACTTTCTATTTTTTGACTCACATAATGTTCTGGATCATTTTAATTGCATAGTACCTAAAATTTATTTTTAGATCTTAGATAAGTGGACCACAGGCTAGTGGTGATACCAAATAGTTCGTGCAAAGAGTGCTAGCATTTCATGGTAATGCAATATAACATGGGTACCAAATTCAGCATGTTGATGATGGTCCTTCAGACCATCTGCATAAAAACTGACTACCTGGGCCATGCACGGAATGGAATGGGCAGATTCCCTGAACTCTTCTTTCCCCCATTCTCACGTATGCAAATCTCTTGGAGCTGTTCTGAGGAACTGCATTTTGAGAAGCACCTAGGTAATTTAGATGCACTTTAAAGTTTGAGATCTGATTTTGAAAATTCAACATGTGATACATTTTGCTTTCCCATTTAATATGGTTAAACTAGGAAATCTTTGAAGATGGGAAAACAAAGGTATCTATTCTTAATTTAAGAATCAAATAGTTTTTAGAGATTTAAAAGAAAGTTAATATATAATTATAGTGCTAATTTCAGGTATTAGTGTCTCCTGACAAAGAAACTTGGGCTTATATTTTATACTTCAGGGCTTTGAACATCTGTTTATTTAAGCAGAATAGAAAGTACTATAATGCTTCAAAATACTATCTGTTCCTGTTGAATTGAGGAAATACAGGACCCACTTCAATGACCTCTCTCCTAGTGCTTTTCCAGATGTCAATTCTTCTGAAGTTGACCTTGACTTTAAAAAAGAGGAGGGTGAAAAATGTGAGGTTTCTTATTTAGTACCATATGAAACTTGGTATTAATGATATGTCACTTATATCTGGTTATTGATTTGTAAGATAAGTTTCCAAAGAAAGACTCTTCATCTTATGAAGACCCATTTTTTAAAATTTCTTGCTCTTTTTTTTGCTATGGCTATTTCTGATGTATTGTCACTGAACTTGGAGCTCATTGTCTTGGAATACAAAACACATATTTGGGAGACAAAACTAGAATCATGAGTTTTACCTTTGTCCTATTTGCAGAAAGGTAATACCTGAGATTTGGTACAAAATTAGGCAATAGGCTGATCATCTTACATATTGAATGTTTGTTGGGAAGCAAGAATACTTAAGTTGATGGTAGTACTCCAATTTTTTTTGTTATAATGTACATATAGTAAAAATTTCCCCTTTTATATGTACAGTTCCGGGAACTTTGACAAATGTATGTAGTCATTTAAACTCCCTCCACAGTTATGATCTGGAATATTTCCATCATTTGAAAAAGTAACCTCCTGCTCCTTTATTGTCAATTTGCCTTAGGATGTCTCATAAATTAAGTAATGGGATATATAACATAGTATTTCTGCTTTCTTTAATTTAGCATGGGGGCTTTTGAGATTTCCCCCAATTTAGTTTTATAATTTTTTTGTTTTAGTGGTTTCATTCTTTTTTATTGCTAAGTAGTATTTTGTAATAGGAATATATTGTAGTTTGCTCATCTACAAAAACTAATATTTTGATTTTAATTTTTGGAAATTATGAATGAACCTGCAGTAAAAGGTTTGGGTATGGTCATATGTCCTCATTTTCTTGAGCAGATACCTAAATTGCCAAGTCATATGATAAGAGTATTTTTAACTTTATTAGTAACTTTACAAGTTTGGCAAGAAACTGCCAAAGTGCTTTTCAAAATGTCTGTTCCAAGTAGAGAAAAGTGATGGGAGGGGAGGAGAGGGGATTGAGGGATAGGAAGGATAGAAGAATGAAACAGACATTATTATTACCATGTGTATATATGTGACTGCATGACCAATATGATTCTGCAACCTGTACACTCAGAAAAATGAGAAATTATGTCCCATCTGATTCAAATGTATGATATATCAAGGTCATTGTACTGTCATGTGTAACTAATTAAAACAAAAATTTTTTTTTTGAAGATACCCAATGGCCTGTTAAGAAAATTGAAACCTCCCAGAATAGACCATTGCTTTTGGGTTTAAAAAAAAAAAAAATCTGTTCTACTTATATGTTATAAAAATAAAATCATGTATTTTAAATATAAATACTTAAACATATTTACATAGAAAAATATTTATGCACATATATAATAGAATACATATGTAGTGGCACAATGTACATAATATAAAATTATTTTAAATCACTCTCAAATTCTAATTTATTTAGCTTAGTGACATTAAACATATTCACATTGTTGCACAGCCATTAGCATCTCCAGGACTTTTTTTTTTTTTCTTTTCAAATTGAAACTCCAACCATTAAATAGTAACTCTATATTCTCTCCTCCCTCCTGTTCCTGGCAACCACCTTCCTATTTTGAATTTCTATGAATTTGACTATTGTTCCACCTCATAAGTGGAATCATTCAACACTTATCTTTGTGTTTGCATTATTTCACTAAGCATAATATCTTCAAGATTCACCCATGACAAAATGTGTCAGAATTTCATTTCTTATAAGGCTGAATAATACTGTATGTATCAGTCACATTTTGTTAATATTTTTGTTGATTGATACTTCAGTTGCTTCAACCTATTGGCTATTGTGAATACTGCTGCTGTGAATATGGGTGTTCAAGACCCTGCTTTCAGTTTTTTATAATTATATATATCATATATAATATGAAATTGCTGGACTTAGTTCTAATTTTTTGAGGAACCTTTATACTATATATTTTTCCGCAGTAGTTGTACCACTTTGTAATCTCATCCCAGTTATCTTTGAGTCTCTGCTTTTAGTTCTTTTGAGTATACCTACTGGTGGAATTGCTGGGTCTTATGTTAATTGTTTTGAAAGATGGAGTCCTGCTGTGTTGCATATGATGACCTCTAAACTCCTGGGTTCAAGAGTTCCTTCTACTGGGCTTGCAGGTCAGTGGTAGAGCACTTGCCTTGCATGTGTGAGACACTGGGTTCAGTTCTCAGACTGCATATAAATAAATGAATAAAATAAAGGTCCATCAACAACTAACTAAATAAACAGAGTTCCTCCTACCACATAGCCTTCTAAGTAGTGGGACTATTGGTATTTGCCATTGTGCTCGGCTTGTCATTGTGGTTTTGATACTAAAAGATGTTTTACATGATGAAAAATGTCTCTGAAATATCTTTTTCCTCTTGAAATTAAGAATCTAAATTATTTTTCAGAAGAATAACAATAAATTTTCCTATGTTCTGATATGACCAGCTTAGATTGCATTGGCCAAGGGTTCCTGCTTTCTCATACTTTGTAATTTTCTCTTACTTTGGACTGTTGAATGGACTCAGAAGAAAGAAGTGAAGAATTTGTTTTGTGATTTAGTTATTCTCCAATTCCTTTTCAAATAGGTTTGAGAAGTTGGGATATGTTACCTTTTAGACTAATAAACATTTGGACGAATTAAATGAGGTAATGTTTTTCTAGGACAGTAGTTCATTGTTCACAAATTATAGTCATAATAGAAATTGTATTGCCTATGTGGTTGTCTATTCTTTCAGCCAGTAGGCAGATAACATGAACCATCTTCAAAAGGAGCAAGACTTCATGTTAGCTACTATAGGGATACAGGTAATTATAACTGTTTGAGAGCCACAGCCTAAGGGGCCCCAGCAAACTTCCAGCTGCCGGCTGATGATTGGCTCACAGCGGTCCCAGCAACATCTAGCTGATTGGCTCCTCTGCGGTGATGCTCATTGGGCTGTTTCCCTGCCCTTTCAGACCAGGGAGCTGCTCATTGGGGGACTTTTTTGGCTCTGCCCACGTGACCCAGCCAATCGGCCTCAAGAGCAGGAGGATTGTGGGAGGTAGAGAGAAGCTTGTAGGGGGAGAGAGGCTTGTGGAAAGCCGGTGGTGGCAGTTGAGGCTCTGAGGGTTTTTCCTGAGAGGCTGTTTTGTTTGGCGTGTGTGGTTCTAAAAATAAAGTTAGTTTCTTTTGACAAGTGGCTCCGGCATTTTTTGCTTACCATGTTCCAGACACTCTTTGAGGCACTCAAAATTTATTATTTTTACAACTATGTTGTTATCTTTATTTTGCAGCTAAGAAAACTGAGGCATAGGAAGGGTAAGATTGATTAAGGTCACAAAGCAGGTGGTAGAACGTCTATTTGAAACCCTGTGCCATGACTCTTGAGCCTGTTTTCTTGTTTGTATTCTATACTAGAAAGTAGAAGACATGGATGGCTCCTGCCCTCAACTGTTTACTTGATATGACAATCCTTAAGTATATGTAAAGATATATAATGCATATTTTTAAAGGTTTTATAGTAATAAAATACTACAATATACAGTTTTTAAACTAGACTGGCATAGCAAGGCAAAATTAGGATTTCAGACTCTAACTATACTGTAGCATAATATTTTTGAGCAGCTGGGATGTACTATGCACTGTGCATATGCATTACATATGAGTAAGATTCAAAGAAACGCCATTCTTTTAGTTAGTACTAAAAAAACAACTATTCAGCATCACTCTGCATACATTGCTTTTTTTTTTTTAGTTTTTAAAGCATCTTCTACAACCTTGGCTGTCTTTTAAAGTGATTTCTACTTGCATTACCTTTTTAAATTTGTTCTTCATGATCCATGGGAGATGACAGAAAAGGAAAAGGAGATGGGAACAGTTAACATTCAGTTCCCATAAGTAACTTTCATTAACATTGTTTTAATGCTTCAGGTCTATACTTAGAAACAGGGTGTGTCATTCATTACACAGCATGCTGTCATGTCCAGTCTGCAGCCCCATGACTTCTCTGAATAAAACTGACTCAGTGCTTTGAGGCCTTGCTTTCAGCACAAGGGAAACAAACGTCTGCTTAGAACAGCTACATGAATGTTGTCTTTCTGATAAACTTAAGGTCTTTCAATTTATACTTCTTTTGCCTCAAATTGTGACCCACAAGTTATAGGTTGAGTTTTAACCTAGAATGACTAATTTATATTTCCAGGATGTGTGGAATGGGCCACAGTATAGTGGTTTAAAATATATTGGTTTTATTAATGGTTATGTTTTTAAAGTAGCTTTCTTTCTCAGTCACTGTTATCCAACCCTTCATGATAATATATTTAAATATGTTCAAGCTCAGTAGTTTCTCTTGGTTTTGAATTATTGAGTCTTACTGACTTAGTGAGATACATAAAATTATCTTAGAAATTAGGCAGAACATGGTAAGCAAAAAATACAGTTGTTTTCTTAAATGGAAGATAGAAAAATGGGATTAGTATTCCACTTTTTTGTGAGAATAACAAAAACAGCATTAACTCTTTCATTGCTGTTTTATGGTAAGTAAGCAGAATACAGCATTCCTTTGTTATTGATAGTGTTTTCTCCGATTTTAAAAATTCCAGAATAGATTATTTGTGAAGAGCATATCTTTCTTGGAACTTTATATTTGAGAGAACTACCTGGTATAAATGAAATTCAAGGCTTAGGAAATGGAGGGAACATTACATTTTTCACTTTGTATTTTAAGGCTGGCAATATATATTCTTTGAGGCAATCTTCAAAAGGTTTTTGGTATATTTGGTTTTGTTTTCTCTATATTCTAGTATCTAGACTTTTTATACATATACTCTCATATTCCACAGACATAGTTCCCTTCAATATTTAATCAGAAAACATGCATGAACAACTTAAGTTGAATTCTGTCATTGTTATGTGTTGCTTAACAATAGTCTACTTTAGGGCTTTGGGAGGCTCTGGGTTCAGTCACTAGCACCACATAAAAATAAATAAAGATTAAAAAAATAGTCTACTTTGAATGACTAATGGAAAAAGACCAGATAGAGAATATTGCCTCTACCTTACCCATCAACACATACAAAAAATTAGGCAGAAACAAATGATTGCAGTAGTGGCTAAATTACTAAAGCTATAGAAAACCAACAGTGAAACATGTCTTGGTGTGGTTTTTTTTTTTTTTTTTTTTTTTTTTTTTTTGTGGAAGACATTTCATTTTGTGGAACAAAATTGAAAGGGCCTTTAGAATTACTGTGGTTCCGTTTCCTCATTTTTGCCCAAGATTTATCAACCTAGATCTTCTGACCTTGATGCAGTGTTCTTTCTACAACACTATTCAAGTGTTTATGATCTCTTTAGTGTCTAGAGTTTTTCTCTGAAAATCTCAGAATTCAAGTTAATTCATATAGAAAAATGTTTATTGCATTTGTAAATGCAATTTTATTTTTTCTTTGAATTACCTTTTTATTTTTTCTTTGTTATTTGAAGTCAAATAAACCAGAGTTCCAGTCTTGGTCCTGATGTTTATTACATGAATAGTAAATTACTTAAACTCTAACTCAAGTGTCCTGGCCTGAGATATTGAGATAATAACAGGAATCTACATGTTACCACTAAATGAGTCATTCATTATCTCAAATTGGTAACATTAAAACAGAAGAGAATCAACTTCATATTCCAAATCACAAAAATGAAAAAATTTTTTTTTGTTAAATAGCTTTACTGAAGTATAACTTACTTATACTGATATTCACTATTAGTGTACAATTCAGTGATTTTTTTTTTTAGTACATTTTATAAAGTTATGTAACTATCACTTGAATTCAGTTTTAGAACATTTGCATCACCACTACAAATTCTCTTATCTGTTTGCAGTTAATCCCTGTTCTTAGTCCTAGGCAACCACTAATCTGTTTTCTTACTCACTAAATGTGCCTTTTCTATCTGTCATATAAATGTATGAATTATACAATATGTGATTTTGTGTGTGTGTGTGTGTGTGTGTGTGTGTGTGTGAGACATCTTTACCTCAATGTTTTCAAGGTTATTCCATGATTTAACATGAATCAGTCCTTCTTTCCTTCCTTTCTCCTTCATTTAATGGTGCTGGAGATTGAATCGGGCCTTGTACATGCTAGGCAAGTATTCTTAACACTGGGCCACAACATCAGCAGTATTTTCCTTTTTATTTTTTTTTTTAATTTTTTATTGTTGGTTGTTCAAAACATTACATAGTTCTTGATATATCATATTTCACACTTTGATTCAAGTGGGTTATGAGCTCCCATTTTTACCCCATATACAGATTGCAGAATCACATCAGTTACACATCCATTGATTTACATATTGCCATACTAGTGTCTGTTGTGTTCTGCTACCTTTCCTATCCTCTACTATCCCTCCTCCCCTCCCCTCCCCTCTTCTCTCTCTGCCCCCTCTACTGACATTCATTTGTCCCCCTTGTATTATTTTTCCCTTTCCCCTCACTTCCTCTTGTATGTACTTTTGTATAACTCTGAGGGAGTATTTTCCTTTTTAAAAAATGTTTTTTCTTTTAGTTGTTGATGTACTTTATTTTATTCATTTATGTATATGTGGTGCCGAGAATCAAACCTAGTACCTCCTATGTGCAAGGCAAGCGCTTCACCACTGAGCCACAATCCCAGCCCCAGTATTTCCTTTTTATGAAGGAATAATAATCCATTTTATGGATATACCACACTTTGTTTATACATTCATTTAGTTGATGGACATTTGAGTTGTCTCCATTATTTGGCTATTAGGAATAATGCTGCTGTGAACGTTCATGTAGGAGTTTTTTTTTTTTTAAATGTGTTTTATGCATTATGAACATAATACCTCTATGTGAAGATACACATTTTTCTATTTGGTATGTATCATATGCTCACCTTTTTGAGGAAATACTAAACTCTTCTACAGCAGTTGTACTATTCTATCTTGCCATCAGCATTGTGTAAGAGCTATTTTCTCCATATCCTCACCAACACTTATTTTAAATTTTTTTCTTTTTCATTTTCATCTGATGCTTGGAATTGAACCCAGAGCTTCACACATGCCAAGAACTCTACCCCTGAGCCATACTCCCAGCTACCCTCCTTTCTGAGTAGCTGAGATTACAGGCTTGCCAGCAAAAATTTTAGATTTTGATGAAATCCAGTTTCTCAATTTTTTAAAATTTTATAAATCATGTTTTTGATATTGTCTCAGGATTTGTTGCTAAACCTAAGGTCATGAAGATGTTCTCATGTTTCTATTGAAAGTTTTAGGATTAACTCCTAGGTTTAGGTCTGTGATTCATTTTCAGTTTTTTTGTTTGTTTGTTTGTTTGGTATGAGGTAACAGCCTGTACTTTTTTTTGTTCTTTTTAGTTATACCTGACAATAGAATCCATTGATTAAAAATTATATAAGCATAGAACTTTTTAAACATGAATGTGTAGTTACCCTTGCACTGTTTGTTAACTAGACTGTCTGATAAGACTTTTTATCTTCATTGAGAAACAATTTATTTTTTCCTTTTTGACACCAGCACAGTAAATCAGAATAATAAAAACACCAGGACTTGTTAGCAAGATTATATTTTAGATTAAATACATATGTTATAGCCTTTCCCTCTCTATAGCATACACAATTTTTATTTTATTAAAGCTTTATAGTTATACATCGTGGTTGGGTTCATCTCAACAAAATCATTGCATGCATGGAATTTGATATCGGTTCATGATAATACCTTCCTTTTCCCTCCTAACCTCCCTCACTTCCCCTGTTCTCCTTCCTCTACTCTGTTAGACTTCCTTTTGTTTGTATATTTATATTCGATTGGCTCTTTTTACTTAAAGGTGAAATTCTCTGGGTATATTTATATATGCCCATAATATGATTTTTTTCAGAATTCATTCTACATTGCTTCCCCTTTCCCATCCCTCTACTTTACATCTTGATCTCCTTTTACATTACTGGTCTTCCCTATATCTTTGATATCTTATCCTTCCCTTCTCCTTTCCTTTATTGTACAATAGCGTCTACATATGAGAGAAAGCTTTTGATCTTTTGAGTTTCTGAGTTTGACTTTCTTCACTTAACATGATATTCTCCATTTTTTCCATTTACCAGCAAATGCCATAATTTAATTCTTTATGACTAAGTAGAACTTCATTGTGTGTATATATACTACAGTTTCTTGATCCATTCATCGATTGATGGGCATCTGGATTGATTCCATAATTTAGCTGTTGTGAATTTTGCTGCTGTAAACATTGAGGTAACTGTATTGCTATAGGATGCTGATTTTTAGTTCTCTTTTATCCCACTCAAGAGTGGGATAGCTGGGTCATATGGTGGTTCCATTCCTATTTTCTTTTTAAACATGAAATTGTATGCTTTATTTATTTATTATACGGTGCTGAGAATCTAACCCAGTTTCTTGCAGGTGCCAGGCAAGCACTCTACCACTGAGCCACGAACCCGGTTCCCATCCCTAGTTTTTTTGAGGACTCTATACTGTTTTCCAGAGTGACTGTACTAGTCATATCATACAGACTTTTGCATAACTGTAGAAGGAAAATTTTTTCAAAGGTAGAACAAATTTCCAAATTCAGTAGGGTGATTTGTAAAGCAAGTATAATACACTTAAAGTTATGGATCATATTAACCTGATTTATTTCAAAATTTTTGTTTTGTCATTTTAGGGCCTATGGTTATAGGCTTTCTATCAAATTTTTATATAAGAGTAATGTGATTGACATTTGGCAGGTTACACAACTTTTAGTTTGAAAGAAAAATGATCAATTTTTTAAGCTAAATTGTGCTTAATGTGTCTCTGACATTTGAAAGAGTAATTTTTTAAAAAAACATATGTAACTTTAACCACTCCACCTCTGTGAGAGAATTTATATTTTTATAAGTCAGTTTTTGAATGTTGTCTTTTGAATATAGTCTAGAGTGACTAGGATAGTTTCTCACATGGGAGATGTAAAGAAACCATATGTCACATCCAGTATATCTGATTTAGTGACAGTCTTTAGGTGCTAACTTTAGAGGGAAAATGGAGTAAACAAACTGACCTCTAGAGTGAAGTTTTTTCTTCTTAGTAGATATAATCAATATTAATCTTAGTCTTCTGACCATTCCCTCTTTCTTCCACTTAAAAAATAGCATTTGAAATTTACTGTTAGGTTTTGAGATGAATTCATATTTTCAAATTTCAGGTAATTATAGTGTAACTTTTTAATGTCAAGCCTCTTGTTTAGGGATATTTACACCCGCCTCCCCCCCCCCCCCCCAAGTAATTCTTGGGGGGTGGTAGTGACTTTTTTTTTTTACTAGAAACCTGTCACAGAGCTGAACATTTTATATAAATTATCTTATTTCTCATCACCCACAAGTTAGATACTATCTTTAGACAGGGAAGAGATCACAAGGGAATAAAATGATTTTAATTAACTTAAGGTCACATGAATTGTGATAGAATACTACTGTAAATTCTGGTCATTCTGACCACAAAGCCTGAATTCCTTTATTTTTTAACTTGTTTAGTTGTAGTTGGACACAATACCCTTATTCCACCTATTCACTTTTGTGTGGTGCTGAGGACCAAACCCAGGGCCTTTCATGTACTAGGTGAGCGCTCTACTGCTGAGCCATAACCCCAGCCCACAAAGCCTGAATTCTTATACTTTATTATCTTAATATCTTTATAAAAAATTAGCAATTGCATACTCCTAGAATGCCCTCAGTAGTGGTTTTGTTTTGTGGTTTTTTTTTTTTTTTTGTACTGAGGATTGAATTCAGTGGTACTTTACCACCGAGCTACATTTCTAACTCTTTTATTTTGAGATAGGGTCTTGCTAAGGGTGTAAGTTGATGAGAATTTGAGATCCTCTTGCCTCAGCGTCTCAAATTGCTGGGATTATAGGTGTGGTGAAACTGTTCATCCCTATACTAAAATTCTGATTTGGGTATTCTGTCTTAAATCTTTATACTTGAATTTATGATTTTTATTTCCTCACTGTCAGCCTTTTAAAAAAATGTTACCTTCAATGTCATATCTGTTTTTATCCATCTTATTTCTTTCTAAACTTACGTGGGTTTGAAGATCATATAAAACAGTGTTCATTGTAGTTTCTAATCTAAAACTGTCATAAATTTCCCCGGGAATTTGTGTCATTTTCATTTATCTTTAGATGTGCAAAGTGTTCCTCTCTAAAGATATTACTGAATACACTGTTAAGATTTTTTTCCAGGAAGGATTAGGTACTATATTATATTAAATATATAGCTTAATATTTTTTAAATTCAGTTATCTTGTTGGAAGTTTGACATAATTTTTGTGGGTTCATTTCTATTTATCTGACATATATGAAAACAAGCAAGCTTTGTTTACTGAATTGTTTATTCAGGGGTAAACACATACTTCGTGGTCATCATTAAATCAAATCTACACAAGTATTTTCTTCTGTGTATGCTGGGTGGATACAAATAAATACTGTATCAAGTATGCCTCCTTCCTTCAGGAGGAAGCACATTATGATCATGTGAAAAATAATTTCTAATTGATGGCTACACAAATCTTGACCATTAGTACTGGTGAATTGAACTAAGGTCTGGATGTGAGAGTGTAACATTTATTCTGAATTTTTTGCTATAAATGTGTTTTATTTTCACCTGTAAGTAGTGCTTAAAGAATAGTGAAAGTAAATAACAAGAACTTTAAATAACAATTTGATACTATAGTAGAAGCAGTGCTCCAGGGAAATAAGTGACAAATTAATGAATGGTCCCTGGTTGGTTGTGTTTTGGTTTTGAATGATAATCATTTAAAATTGAGAAGTCTTTTTGGGTTTTTAACTTTGAACAGCACGGGTAGATTTTTTTTTTTTTTTCCTGAGGTTTGGAGGATGCATGCTCTAAGAGTTTGATTTTTTTTTTTTCTTTTTAATATTTAGTTGTAGATGGACACAATACCTCTATTTTTATGTGGTGCTGGGGATCAAACTCGGTGCCTCACGCATGCTAGGCAAGTGCTCTACCACTGAGCCACAACCTCGCCTAAGAGTTTGATTTGTATGTGTTTTTAAAACTGTTATGTCTTGCAATTCAGAAATTTAAATTGTGCTTTTAGAAGAAATTGATTGAAACAGGCAAGTGAAATTCATGAATTAAGAGTTCAGTGCTTTGTTCTTTTTTTTTTTTTTTTAATCCATTTGTTGCTTCCCTTTTCTTCCTCCTCCTCTCCTCATTTCAACCCCTTTGAAAACTTGCTTGGGTAATCAGCTTCACATGTGCATGTGTGTATATGTGTATGTATGTGTTTTAAATATTACCATGGCATGAAACAAAACCCTGTCATCTGCTTGCGTGATCACTTTGGTGACTTGGTGTCAGCTGCAAGTAATCCTGGCAACTCTGGCAACATTCAAGTACGGACTTGAATGTGGTATGTGTGCAAGGATGTTATTTACTTTTCTTAATCTTAAGTGCCACCAGAAGTCTTTCATTTTCTTCTTCTTTTTTTTTTTTTTGATTGGGTGTGTGTATATATTACTTGGAAGAGGTAGTAATTTAAGTTCCTTTGTGACTTACTATCTAACAAAACTTTGAAAATTTTTGAGATGTAATTAGACACTTTAGGGTATTAGATATGTCATAAAAATTTTGGGTAGAGCTTCTGCACTGCTTCCATGAAAGAGAAAGTAGTGGGAATCCCTCTGAGGCTTAAATAAGTTGTACTGGTAGTAAGTCCTAGGAGAGAACCTGGGTACCATCTGTCAGTGGTTCTCATCTTTTGTACTGTATTTAACATCCAAAGGGCATCATATTTCTTCTCAGCTAATTCTGGTCTTTATCAGTGACTATCAAATCAGGGAAAGGTAGGATAGATCACTTGGTGGTGTTGATGGTGAGGTTCTACTTAAATAATCTTGCTCAAGATTCTCATGAGTGTTGGGAAAGGAAGAAAGTTGAGGTAGGTGATATTCATAGGAAACAATAATTACCCCAAAACTTAGCACCTTAAATTATCAGCGAACCTTTATTATCTCATACAGTTTTGTGCATCAGAAAAATAGGAGCCAGTTACCATGGTTGTTCTGTCTTGGGGACTGTCTTAACATTGTAGTTGAGGTGTTTCTGGTCATCTGAAGGCTTGATTGGGATGGGAATATTACTCACTCTTCACATAACTATACATTGAAGACTACTTCCTGTCTGTTACCAGGAAGTCCCAGTTCCTAGTCCTGTGGCTCTCTTTGAAGAGCTATTTGAGTAATCTCAGGCATGCCTATTAGTTTCCCTTAGAGTGAGGGATCTAGAAGACAGAACAAGGAGGAAGCTGCAGTACTTCTTATGACCTAATGTAAGAAATCTTATGCTATTGTGTCTGCCTTATGGTTTTCCTTAGAAGGAATCGTCCTCAAGAGGAGAATTGGGCTGACTTATTTAAAAACTAACAGAGGTTAAATTTTTTTTCCAGTAATTATCACTTAAAAATATATTCAAGAACTCTCCATATGTAAGGTAATATGGGTATGTATAAGTTAAAGATTCTGCTCTTTAGAATTTTATATGTAGTTGGGAGAGTTAGAGGTGTATGTGAACAAGAACGCAAGACAAAATATTTCTAGAATACTTGCGATTTGTGTCTTTATGTAAACTTAGCCTAAATATTATCTCAGTTTATTAATCTTAAAGAGACCAATTTTTAACATTCTCCATTTATTAAAACAAAAAACTGGCAAAACCCCCAAAAACTTATTATCTGAATTTCTTAGGATACACTCAAATTCTGTTATTTAGCTTTTTGACTTACCTATTATTCCACATGTGTAAAGTATAGGAAGAGAAATAGCGTTTTATCTTACAAATGATAATTCTTAGAATAGCCACTGTTCCTAGTTAATTGCTAATCTAAAAGAAGTATAGATACCAAATGAATTTTGAATTCTGAGTTAGTTATCCAGACTGTCATTATATAGATTTTTCATATAAACTAAAATTCTTATTGTATCTGTCTTACTTATAGAAGACTGTGTTTTGCTGGGGAGCAAACCCAAGGTCTCGGCCATGCTAGGCAAGGGCTCTACCACTGAGCCACATCTCTGGCCCGTTTTTTTTTCTTTTTTTTAATGTTTTATTAGTTATTGATGGACCTTTATTTATTTACTTACACGAAGTGCTGAGAATCAAATCCAGTGCTTCACATATGCGAGGCAAGTGCTTTACCACTGAGCTACCACCCCAGCCCCCCAATTTTTTTCTTTTAAACAGACAAAATGTAGTGTAGTAGGATTGTGGGCTTGTAATTAGACAAATTTGGGCTTGAATCTTTACTTTACCTATGTGACCTTGCACTAACTATTTCATTTCTGAACTAATGGGAGTAAGATTGGAGAGGAAGGCAGAGGTCCTTTGAGTTTATGACATGTATTTATTTATATTTAATTCTGAGTGTAGTTGAAGCCATTGAAGAAGAGATGAAACTCTTGATTTCCCAAATTTTGAGGCACTAGACTGCAGTTAATTCCAGTTAAGGGATTTATTTTTTATTATTCAGAATCTGAATCTAATGTTTACTATTTGATTTCAAGTTTTTATCCCGGAAAAGACATGGAGTAAACTTTTGTAGAGGATAACTATGTAAATCAGTGATCCTTTCTCAGTAAGAACTTTAAAAATCATTGCAGGGACTGAGAGCTTTCTCCTCTGTTTTTGCTTCTGCTTTCAGAATTGATGTTATTTTTCCCTCTGTCCTCCTTCCAATTATGCATTTTTAAGGAAGTTGGGGATTGAGCATATGAAGTAAATTCTGCCATCTCCCTCTGTTTTTCTGTGGAGTGTTGCACAGTTTTCACTGTTGGCTAAGCAGATTTTTCTGGAACGCTTTTAAGGCACATCTACTCCTATCCTCCTTTTTTTCAGTTTGTGCTAACAGGATTCACTACCTATGATTCTTTCACCTGGGTTATACATTAGGGCATGACACTGGGGTTAATTTATTAACCTTTGTTAACTTAAAAAAATTTACTAATATTTATTAATTGGATAAGATAAATGGAATTCACTGATATTTCCATACATGCATACATTGTGTATTGATCATGTCCATATACCCTTCTTGTATCTGCCTCCTGCCTTCCCTGTACCTAATAATAATCCTCCTACTTTCAGGGCTTTTTTTAAGTGAAATTTTTTTTAAAAAAGTTGCTTTTTATTGGCGTATTATAATTGTACATAGTAATGGGATTCATTGTTATATATTCATAAGTGCACATACCATAATTGGGTCATTTTTATTTTCCATTACCTTTCCTTTCCTTCCCCTTCTCCCTCCATCTCTCTCTCCCCCTTGTCCCCTTCTCTAAGTAAAAATACATAATGTGTCATAGATACTGTTTTTATTCACCATTTCTGCTTCATACTTTATAGAGATTGCTCTTAACCCACTGAGGGTGATTAGAAGGAAGGTGTTTAGCATTGCTTGAAGGCATTGTGGAAGCAGAGATTCTCTGGTTAGTGCTTTCCAGAAGTACTCAGGAGAGGAGCCAGGTGTTTCCTACTTTCTGTTAGCTATTCAGAAGGAAAGGGAAGAAGGTGACTAATATTTAATGAAGCCTTAGTGTATTAGTGCATAAGGTCCTAATTATTTTATTTAATCATAAACAATTTTATTATGCAGGTGGTATTCTCTAGAAAGTGAGATTTAAAGGGAATAAGTATTTTGCCTGTGATTACACATCTCTTGTAAAGACTTGAACCCAGTTCAGTCTGATTGTGAAGTTTTCTTTTTCATTTCCTTCCTTAGATTTTTTTTTTTAAATTGTAGATGGACACAATACCTTTTTATATTATTTTTACATGGTGCTAAAGATTGAACCCAGGGAGAACCTCACTTGTGCTAGGCAAGCACTCTACCACTGAGCTCCAACCCCAGAACTCCTCCTTCTTTCCTTTTTCTTCCTTATTATTTCTTACATATAACTTACACAATAGCTCCTAAAGCTGGTTAATCTAGATTTCCTGTCACTTTCCTACTTTCAGTAAAATTCCCATGTAAATGATAAAATTAAGGTTAAATATTTAGATACTTAAGAACTCAGATTATTATAGGACTAGAAAATGGTGATTGTTGTCTTTAACTGCACTGAGAAGGGAAAATGTTTGTAATATGAAGATCTTTCAGTAACCTTTATTAAAAAGGAGGTGGGGGGCCCTGGTGATACAGTAGGCATAGAGTTTGTGTTTAGCATGCAGGCCCTAGGTTCAGTCCCAGGCATTGCAAAAAATTTAAAAGGGAGAATAAAAATTTAACTATTCTGAAGTCATGAGCTACTTTTTCTAAAATTCCCTAAATTTGTTGGATGAATAGTGTCATATATTCTTGCACATTGATATCATTATGGTGATTCTTTTGTGTCTTACATACATGTATCTCTAATGTAAAAGTTAAATACAAAATGGCTTTTTCATAATAGTTGCATGAATTAGAACTATTTTTTTTTTAATCATGTGGGCTATCGGTATATCAAAGAGATTGCATTGGTCGTTTTTCAGAACAGAATGGTGATAAGATTGCATTTATGAGCCAGCCATATAAAAAATTGAGCAAGTTGTATAGCTTCTTTGTTCTTCAAGATGGAACTGCTCTGTCATTTGATTCTGAGCTGTACACATTTTATCCCACTCTAAATGGTCTGAATTCAGGATATATTGTCATGATAACTGTCTTATTGTTAGGTAGGTGGTAATGGAGATAAAATTATATGAAAATATAATCTTCTGGTAAGACCACTGCATCTGACCATTTTCAGGGGTTTGATAGTATATATACACTAGTGTGTATGTATATATGTATATGTGTGTGTGTGTGTGTGTGTGTGTATACACACACATATCTCAGAGGGTTCTAATGAGGATCAAAATAGTTAATATACAAAATATTTAGACTAATACCTGCCATCTAGTAAATGCTACATAAATGTTAACTAAAGATAGCAATTAGAATTACAACAGCAATTATCTGATTTACTTAGTTTTAAGATTATATAATACCTTTTCTCTGTAGAATACAAAGCATATTCCATTGATTATGAGCACTTTCTTCCAAGTTCCCTAAAATTATTAGATTTCCATTGGTCATGAGCTACATGAAAAAGAACTAAAATAACTTTAGTATTATAAATACAAAGGAAAGGTTATTGGGTGGAAGATTAAAAGGCTGGTAAAAGTGATAATAAGCAGAAGACTTACATGATCCATATTTAATACAAAAATGTAAGTTTCTGCTATCTCTGTGTTAGGTGTTAATGTTATAGAGTGAACTTTAATAATATTGCCAAGTCAGGATACACTAACATTTTCTTAATCTCTAGTGATAACAAACTTTCTATTGAGATTTCTTTCCAATAAGTTATTTTTTTCCTCATAGGACCGTATTTGTGAAAAATTCATCACTTTAATTTCTATTCTTATTCTGATATTTGGTTGATCTAAACTCAGTCTCATAGATTAGTATTTTCATTGATCATTATCTGATTATCATTATAAACTTTTTAACCTCTTTTCAAACTTATGTACAGCCTCTGACTTAAAAGTGGAAAATTTCAGAGTGATAACACTGCTTTTGAATTTTTAAAGTCCTTATCTTTCTTCCACTTTTTATTCTCTCAATAGAATAGAGTTATAGACATCATGTTCTTCAGTTTTTACCAAGTAGGAAGGTTACCTATGATAAGGGAAGAATATACAAGGAAGTTATTTGTTTTATTATGGCATTATACCAATTAAATTATGTCATAATTGTGATGTAAAATTGTCAGTTATGTTTTTTATGTAGATTTTTCCAGATTATTTTCCTTAATCATAAAAGTAATGCTAAATATGTCATGTTACCTTTTTTTGGGGAATAAAATGTATACAAAGTTAGCTGTTTCATGCTAACAAACAAACCCAGAATCCCTTTTTCTTGCATGCCTCTAAGTCAAAGCTAGAGTATTTCTTTACTGTGTCTTTGTATTACTTTGCTATACATAATTTTTCTTTTTACAAATACCTTATGTAAAGTATTCTTGTGTCCATTTACAATGTTTAAAGATATGGCTCCCTTTGAGAATGCATGGAAGACGGATTTTTGTGAAGGGTGTTTTATAGTCAGGACTTTATTGCAATTTTCTTTTTAAGGCAGATGTGTTTCTAAAAACAAGGCTGGGGTTGTGGCTCAGAGGTAATATGCTTGCCTAGCATGGGTGAGGCACTGGGTTCGATCCTCGGCACCAATAAAAATAAGAGATTATGTCCACTTACAACTAAAAAATATTAAAAAAACAACACACATTAAGTTTCCATTTTAGATCTTTATTTATATTTCAGTGATTTCCAAAACATTTTCAGAGACTAAATGTCCCAGGAATTTCATAGAATCTGTTCATATTATTGTAAGCACATTATACCTGAAGCAAATATATGGTTCCACACAGTGTGTGCAACTATACAGAAAACACATACCAAACTGGCAATTGTTAACCCTTCTGTGCAAATGATCCTGGGAAATGGAGGTGCCTAAACTAGAATTTTGTTTTATCTCTGTTTGACTCTTTTGAGTGGGGGGAACAAATATAATGAATTTATGTATTACTTATGCAATTAAAAATAAATTTTCAAAAAGGAAATCTGAAACGGAGTCAGTCAAGCATCCAAATCCACAACCAAAAAAAACCTATTACTGAATCTATGATGACATGAAGGAAATGAAATTAAAATCATAGGTAGTGATATAGTATCATTATTACCTAGTACCAAGAATAATTTCTTTTTGTTGCCTCATTATTATTGTCCCTGTTGAGTGTGTCAAGATATTTCTATGTGTGCAGTGTATTTCTCATGTTTCTGACTTCAGTCTAACTAATGCTTTAAAGTGCTCTTGACAGTTACCATGAATCCCATGTTCCCAAGTCCAGTGGATATTTCTGTCCTCCTTCAACTTAACCTTTCAACACAGTTTACCACTCCCTCTCATTTCTTGGCTTTCCTGACATCAATCATCTTTTTTTTTTTCCTTTTAGCTACTTTTGATTTTAAGATGTTTTGTGGGTCAATAGAATATGTCAATGGACATATATGCAACCTCTTTCTTCAAGTTGAAAATTTTATGGGAGAAGGATTTGTTTATTGCCAGCCACCACATGTCATCACTGTACTATGCACATAGTAGTTGATTTCTAAGTACATGAGGATTGTGAATAAGAATTAGTCCTCGCTTATTTGCCTTTTTAAGGTTCTTTAAAGATGTTGGCATCTCTTTTTGAGAATGGGATAGAAGAATTGGAGATCAAATATTAAATGACCAGTGAGCAAACCATTTTTTTGTAATGTGACTGTTGAATAATGTAGTTAATGGTTATCAGTTTAAAGAACAAGATAGTTACTACTGAGTGTTGGACAAAAAATGTACTTTAAATTTTTTTCCAAAATAGACTGACCCTAGAATATTTATCATGGATTTATACATACATATATTTTAGATTACCAGAAAAATTTACTGCTCTCTGTGGCTGTGAGCTAGAGACTGTTTGCATATTCACATAATGACACTTCTAACCCAACTCCTGTTATCTAGTATCTTTTTATTATTGTCTGATGTAGTAAGTTGAATCATTATTAACATGTCTTGAATTTTGGACTGCTGATTATAATGTGGAAAATAAACGAATTTATTTATGTCAAAATTAGCAAAAAGCTTAATTGAAAGTTATTTTATAGCAAACATAAGGGAAAGATATTTCCGGAATTAGTTTCCCACAATGGATAGTAAATTTTCTTTAGTAAAAAAAATACAGGGGGAAGGGAAAATGCTGGAGAATGATATTGGCCAAATTATATTATAATTTGTATTGTAAATATGAAATGTAAATGTGCATGTAAATATGAAATGGTAAATCCCACTGTTATATACAGCTATAGTGCACCAATAAAAATATGGAAAAAAATTTAAAAATACAGACATTTGACTCATTTTGGAGGGTAAAACTTTCAAAATGTGTTAGAAATAGGGGGATTTTTTTTTTTTAAGTTTTCTGATTTTTTTTTTTTGTTTTGTTTTTAAAACGGAAAAGGAAAAGACTGGAAGGCATCACCCTTCAGCTAAGCCAGCGTACATATAAGTAACTTTTCCAGAAATTTTCCACTCATTAGTCAGAACTCAGACACATGGCCACACCTAGCTGTAAGGAACACTGGGAAGCAAAAGTTGGTACATTGCTATCTCAAAGCTGGGGTTCCATTGTTAATGGAGGGAGAAGGAGAGTATATATTGGACAAGAATGTAGTACTCTGTCAAAAGGAAGAAAATAATAGTTTTTTTTTTTTTTGTCTACTGATATAGATACATTGAAGAAAATAAGTTTTTTGTCTGAGATACATTGGGTAATTCTGAAAATCTTGGCAACTGTAGCAAATTTGCAGTAAAATTAGTTATCTATTGACAGGTATTCTTGTAAATTCCTCATCGGAAAGAACAGACAATTGCCATGGACTTGTATTCAGAAGGCTTTAAAAAGGTCTGGGAAATAATACAGATTGTTATTTGATTTCTCAGTATTGAGAGGAATGATCTTTTGTAACTTCTATACTCAAGCTTTGGAGTCATAAGGGGGTTCTGATATTATCCTTTGCAGATTGATGTAGATGTAGCACTATAAATTTTATTTAGATATTTAATGTTTACCAATTTTAGGTACATTGCATTCTTTGCTTTCTAATTTTCAAAAAGAAATTAGAAAAAAAACTTGAGGTATATAAATTACTCTGAGATACTCAAAATACTATAGTTGGGGCCATTTTTACATATGATCTTGTTGTTTTCAAAGCTATTACAAGTTTTCTTGCTGAGCTACTTGGAAAACATGTTCCTGTCTCATTCTGTTATTCTTAGATGATTGGGCTGGAAATGTTTATGCAGCCTTTATAATGGTGACTTGTTGGCTGAGTATGTGTGCCTGCTGCTGTCTTTGGCATTTGAATAATGAATTAGCATGTAGGTGTCTGCGGGAAGAGAATGTTATGAATGGACTTTGCCTACGCTTTTTTGGTAGCAAATTGTATTTTGCTAAAAGGTTGCTGTGCCATACCTTTATTTCTTCAGCTATTAAAAAGCTATTAATTTTCACAGTGATGCATGGCAGTAACCTTTCCCACACCAACCTATTCTCAGCATGGTGTATGTCAGGCTAACCTGTGGGTGGGGATGTCTATATAAAAGCTTGGTATGAATGCCAGAGTTACTTAATAACGTAAAATATTTCTTTTAGAGTAACCTTTGGTTGTTTCCATCTATTTTAGTATTGACTTATTTCATACTACTTGGATAATTTATGAGATTATAAATTACAACTGTAATTCTTTTTTTTTTTTTTGCCAAAGTAGATGCTTATGGTAAACAACTGGCTTTGTTTGGACCTCTTAGGTTTGGAGGATAGAATATCCTAGTTGTCTTCTATTTTCCATTCTACTCCTCTTATCTGAAACTAATTTATATAAGCAATAAAATGGGCAAGAAAATTTGAACAGCCATTAAATGCGTTAATACCCAGGCTCCCTTTAGCAAATAAATGGTATTATCCTAGGCAGGATGTTCTTTCTGTGGTATTCTAAGTTACTTGCACTAATGAAACTATGTTGTATACATATGTACAGCCAAAGAAAGTTAACTTTGCTGAGTATCTTTATTTCTAAGTTATGAGGATTTCAATTTCTAGCTTTATCATAAAATGATTGAGTTGTTAGTTTAAGCAACTGCATCAAGTAATTGGCATTTTCCCATTGTTCATTCATTCTTTCTTTACTCTTGATTTTATACTCGTTTAAAAAAATTGAGTAGCGAACTCGAGAAAAGAAGTTATAGAAAAGGATTAGGCTTGGTAAACTCAACTTTTAATTTTGAAACTTTAGGAGCAAATTTCATATACACCATAAATCATCTGGAGGAAAGCCAGTTAGTAACTGTCTCTTGTGAATTTAAACATAGTGATAAAGCCTAATCAATAGGTATAATGTCATTGTTTTATTTTTATTATTTTTAATTAGGTTACAGTTTAAAAATTTGGGGAGGTGTCTGGCCACTTAATCCTGTTACCTGACACCTGCGTGAATATTAACTTGCAAATATGTGGGTTTATTTAAGTAATCCTGGAGATTGTCTTTGTAAATTTTTACACTATATTTTCTTTTAACTTTCCACTCATCTTTCTCTGACCTGGGAAAATAACAGCAACAACAAGACATAGGACTCTGTGATAGCTGGATTCTTGGCTTGCTCTTCTCCATTTCTTCACCTCCTCTTGCTTTCTTTTCTTTCCTTTTTTAAAACATAGACAATTAAAAGAATTAAGGAGGATTATACCATATGAATGAACTAAACCAGTGTAAAAATATCCTTGCTGAACTAGATTATTTTAATAAATAATCTCTAAATCATTCATTACTTTGGATGTTAGTGACATTAAAGTTAAGAAGCCTTTCGGAGATTCCTAATTTACAGATAATAAGATAGGAAGAGTTTATGTTCTTATATATTTTTTTTCTTGAGTATTTATACAAGAGAATATACTAGTCACTTAAAGGGCTTTTCAACTGTTCATCTTAAGGAATACGCCAAAATTTATGTAAAACATACAATTGGGTACATTTTTTATTTTTGATTATTATGTATGTTATCAGTATACTAAATTTTCAAGTCGTCATGGTTTTAATTTTTCTTTAACATTTTCACCAGTGTCTCTTTAATCATAATACTGTTTTTCATTATTTCCTTTTATTTGCTTCATACTATTTGTCTTTGCTGTTTTCCCTATTGTATTTTTTTTTTTTTTTGAGAGAGAATTTTATTTTTAGTTTTCGGCGGACACAACATCTTTGTTTTGTATGTGGTGCTGAGGATTGAACCCAGGCCGCACGCATGCCAGACGAGCGCGCTACCACTTGAGCCATATCCCCAGCCCCCTACTGTATTTTTTTAATATTTATTTTTTAATTGTAGGTAGACACAATACATTCATTTTATTATATGTGGTGCTGAGAATCAAACCCATGGCCTCACACATGCTAGGTGAGCGCTCTACCACTGAGCCACAACCCTAGCCCCGATTTTCTTTTTTGGTGGCTCTGGGGTTTGAATCCAGGGCCTTGTACATGCGAGGCAAGCACTCTACCAACTGAGCTATATCCCCAGCCCCCTATTGTGCTTTAATATTTTACATATTTGCCAAATGCTTTTTGAATATCAGTTGGTAAGAGATTCCATAAGACTGTGCGAACCAAATTGGAAAAAGTAGTCATATAAATAAAAGAACACCCTTTTTAAAAAGGGTGTTCTTTCATTTATATGAAATCTAAACTGGCCTGTATTCTTAACACTTTTCCCATTGCCTTTTTTTTCTACTGCCTTCCTAAATGGAAAGTCAGAATTGATCAAATAGTGCGATCCAAACGATTTTCTGTTACACTTAAATTACATTTGACAATCTCATGCTAATTATCTGTTTGATCACTACTTATTCTGTGGAAACAATTAGACTGGAAATTGCTGTTCCTGGACTAGATTTGAAAAAAGCCACCACCCCAGTACATATATGTTGTGAGTTCTGTTAGTGTTGTTTCTGCTTTAAATTGTTCAGTTTGTGCTCTCCCCAATTTAAAAGGTACTTAGGACAGTTAGAATTATGAACTTGCTTCTTGTCAGGTCATTATATAAGCTTGCTCTTCAGTCTTTTCATCTTTGGTAGATTTTCTGAGATTTTTTTTAAAGCCTCTTTTGTTAATGACTTATGAAATTAAAGCATGTTTGATTTAACTTATACTCTTAATGTTAGTAAGAATCCACTGTTCATTTTCTTTAAAAACTAAGATGTCATCTGCTGTTATATTGATGGTAGAGATTAAATTCAAATATTGTGATATATGACTATTGTATACCTGTAAAACTTGTTGCTTCTATGAGAATTATACTAAAATTTCCAACACTACTACTGCATTGTCACATTGTGATCATCACAGTCATCATTCATCCTTTTCTAAGCTATAGTTTACAGTCTTGTTCAACCCTTTATATATATTACATTTCCCTGAACTTCTGTGGGGAAGGTAGAAGGAAGAGAAAGGGGTAAAATCTGAAAAAATCTGAATAGAAGAGGAAAGATATCGTCTTTGCTGGAAATTTTTAAAATCTTTGGAAAGATGTATGGGATAGGTACAACTGGATTATAGAGATGGTTTCAACATTTAAATGAACAGTTCTCTAGCTTGAGAATTTTGACTGTATTATAGTTTGAGGAAATAATCCTAAAATTATAAGTTTGGAAGGGTTTTTATTACAGGTCAGTTCTTACATTGCAAAGATAAGAAAACTGAGAGATCCAGAGAAGATAACATAACCAGAGCTAGTATGATAATTTATTTTCCCTATTTGTCTTAGTTTCATTTTATATTTACTTTATTGAAATGTGATCTAGATAGGTTTCATGCATTTCAATTGTTTATACATTTATAAATCTATTTTAATTTACATACTGCTTTCACCCTAGTAATATTTTCTTAAAGAAATAGGCTTGTTTCTTTTATGTTTCCCACAGTCTAGGTTTTGTTGGTTGATTTCCTGTGGGGTCATTAATATGTTCATCTTGCCCCTGCACTTCTAGTAATATTTGTAGTTAGATCCATAGGCTTGATCTGAATATTTTTGGTAAACGGCTTTCTTGAGATAAAGTATACATATAATAAAATACACTTTAAAAAATATTTTTTTAGTTGTCATTAGACCATTACTTTATTTATATGCCGGGCTGAGAATCGAACTCGGGGCCTCACACATGCTCGGCAACTGCTCTACCATTGAGCCACAACCCCAGCCCAAATACACTGATTTTATTTTTTTAAATTTTTTTTCATTTTTTTTATTGGTTGTTCAAAACATTACAAAGCTCTTGACATATCATATTTCATACATTTGATTCAAGTGGGTTATGAACTCCCATTTTTACCCCGTATACAGATTGCAGAATCACATCGGTTACACATCCACGTTTTTACATAATGCCATACTAGTGACTGTTGTATTCTGCTACCTTTCCTATCCTCTACTATCCCCCCTCCCCTCCCCTCCCATCTTCTCTTTACCCCATCTACTGTAATTCAGTTCTCTCCCTTGTTTTTTTTCCCCTTTCCCCTCACATCCTCTTATATGTAATTTTGTATAACAATGAGGGTCTCCTTCCATTTCCATGCAATTTCCCTTCTCTCTCCCTTTCCCTCCCACCTCTTGTCCCTGTTTAATATTAATCTTTTCCACATGCTCTTCCTCCCTGCTCTGTTCTTAGTTGCTCTCCTTATATCAAAGAAGACATTTGGCATTTTTTAGGGATTGGCTAGCTTCACTTAGCATAATCTGCTCTAATGCCATCCATTTCCCTGCAAATTCCATGATTTTGTCATTTTTTTAGTGCTGAGTAATACTCCATTGTGTATAAATGCCACATTTTGTTAATCCATTCATCTATTGAAGGGCATCTAGGTTGGTTCCACAGTCTTGCTATTGTGAATTGTGCTGCTATGAACATCGATGTAGCAGTATCCCTATAGTACGCTCTTTTAAGGTCTTCAGGGAATAGTCCGAGAAGGGCAATAGCTGGGTCAAATGGTGGTTCCATTCCCAGCTTTCCCAGGAATCTCCATACTGCTTTCCAAATTGGCCGCACCCATTTGCAGTCCCACCAGCAATGTACAAGTGTACCCTTTTCCCCACATCCTCGCCAGCACTTGTTGTTTGACTTCATAATGGCTGCCAATCTTACTGGAGTGAGATGGTATCTTAGGGTGGTTTTGATTTGCATTTCTCTGACTGCTAGAGATGGTGAGCATTTTTTCATGTACTTGTTGATTGACTGTATGTCCTCCTCTGAGAAGTGTCTGTTCAGGTCCTTGGCCCATTTGTTGATTGGGTTATTTGTTTTCTTATTGTTTAATTTTTTGAGTTCTTTGTATACTCTGGATATTAGGGCTCTATCTGAAGTGTGAGGAGTAAAGATTTGTTCCCAGGATGTAGGCTCCCTATTTACCTCTCTTATTGTTTCTCTTGCTGAGAAAAAACTTTTTAGTTTAAGTCCCATTTGTTGATTCTTCTTTTTAATTCTGTGCTATGGGTGTCCTATTAAGGAATTTGGAGCCCGACCCCACAATATGTAGATCGGAGCCAACTTTTTCTTCTGTCAGACGGCGTGTATCTGATTTGATATCAAGCTCCTTGATCCATTTTGAGTTAACTTTTGTGCATGGTGAGAGAAAGGGATTCAGTTTCATTTTGTTGCATATGGATTTCCAGTTTTCCCAGCACCATTTGTTGAAGATGCTATCCTTCCTGCATTGCATGCTTTTAGCCCCTTTATCGAATATAAGATAGTTGTAATTTTGTGGATTGGTCTCTGTGTCCTCTATTCTGTACCATTGGTCCACCCGCCTGTTTTGGTACCAGTACCATGATGTTTTTGTTACTATTGCTCTGTAGTACAGTTTGAAATCTGGTATCGCTATACCTCCTGATTCACACTTCCTGCTTAGAATTGCTTTTGCTATTCTGGGTCTTTTATTTTTCCATATGAATTTCATGATTGCTTTATCTATTTCTACAAGAAATGCCATTGGGATTTTGATTGGCATTGCATTGAACCTATAGAGAACTTTTGGTAATATCGCCATTTTGATGATGTTAGTTCTGCCTATCCATGAACAGGGTATATTTTTCCATCTTCTAAGATCTTCTATTTCTCTCTTTAGGGTTCTGTAGTTTTCATTGTATAAATCTTTCACCTCTTTTGTTAGGTTGATTCCCAAGTACCAAATATACTGATTTTAAATGAACAATTAAATGAATGTTTTTTACAGCTATCACAACAGTTAATTTTAGAATTTTTCCTTGTCCTAAAAAGAATCTTTGTGTCCATTTATAGTCATGCGTTGTTTCCACTCCCAAACCTAGGCAAACAAAACACTAAATCTACTTCTGTACCTTTAAACTGGCCTTAAAATTTAGTATAAATGGAATCATACAATATGTGTTCTTTTGTGTCTGTTTGCTTTCATGTTTTTGAGGTTTATTCTTATAGTATGTAGTAAAAATTGGTTCTTTTTGTTTCCAAATAGTATTGTTATATTGAGATACCACATTTTGTTTTGCTACTCACTGATTGTGTATGTGTATATATAAATTAATTATAAATATATAAGTATATATTTTTGGCTAAGAATAGGTTGCTATAAACTTTCATGTACAAGTTTTTGTGCCAATATAGGTTTTAAATTTTTATATATAGATACATAGGAACAGAATTGCTGGGTGGTGATGTAATTTTATAATAACTTCTTAAGAATCTGCAAACTGTCTTCCAAACTGGCTATACCATTTTACATTCCCACTAGTGGTATAG
Organism: Marmota flaviventris; assembly: GCF_047511675.1. NCBI lineage: Eukaryota > Metazoa > Chordata > Mammalia > Rodentia > Sciuridae > Marmota > Marmota flaviventris. The sequence continues at coordinate 99,068,672 of NC_092509.1, read as the reverse complement.
GAAGGCTCTAATTTCTCTGTCCTTGACAACACTTGTTAATGTCTGACTTTTTGCTTATAGCCATTCTGGTGAATGCTAAAAATCAGCGTTTTAATTTGCAGGATTTACGTTAAACATCTTTACATGTGCTTACTGACCATTGTGTACCTTCTTTGAAGAAATGTTGCAAGATCACTTCTTAATCAAAATTCTGTCAGTTGCAGCAACATTGATGGAACCAGAGAACCTTATATAGGTGAAGTAAGTCAGGAACGGAAAGATACCACTTGTTTTCATTTATTTATGTATGGAAGCTAAAGTAGAGAGTAGCTAAAAAGAACAGAGAAAAGAATAGCGGTTATCAGAGCCTGGAAGGGTGTACAGAAAGGGCAGAGAAAGGATGGTTAAAAAAAAGGTACAAGGGTACAGTTGGTAGGAGGAATAACTTCTAAGTTCTACATAGCACGGTAGGATAACTATGGGTGATAACAATTAACTGTATTTTTCAAAATTACTAACACAAATGTTTGGGGAGATAGATGTACCAGTTATCATGATCTGTATACATGTATTGAAATGTCACACTGTACCTCATAAATATGTACAATTGCTATGTGTTTTTTTAAAAATAAGATTTTAGAAGTGTGACGGTTATATTGTATTGTTATAATTTATGTTACCTTAAAAGAAAATCTGTTACTGTCTTCAGGGGAACTTTTTTAGTCAGTTCTAAAGTAGCCTCCTACATCTTTTGTGATGTAGAAGACAGATCTTTCTGGATCACTGTCATTTTGCCAATTTTTTTCCTTTCTCTTTAGAGAATATGCTGAATATATCAACTTCTCTCAATTATAACACAGTAGGATAACTATGGCTTCCTGAATGACTTTGCCATGTATGACTCTTTCAGTTGATTGTGAGTGTACGCTGTATGATTTTTTGCTTCTCTGTACCATGCAAAGAACAATTTACTTAGGCTCTGTGACATCTATACCTGAATTGTTGCAGAGATTCCTAGAACCAAGATCGTTTCTCCTTCATAGTAATTAGTAATCTGTCTTTTGAGTTCATAGTTTTCAGAAACCATTTATAAAATAATGGTTATTCATCCCCCCACAATAAATCCTATATTTCTTGCCTTATTTAATGATTAGTAGGTATTTAATTGCAGTTTTTTTTTTTTCGTGTGTGTGTGTTGCTGGGGAATGAACCTGGCGCCTTGTGCATGATAGGCAAGCACACTACCACTGACCCACATCCCCTGCAAAGTGTATTTTAAGAAGTTCTGTTCAGGTAGAATTCATTGCACAGTTGGTGGCTCATAATTATATCCTTATGGTAGAAACTTGCGACTCGAGAATTTCTAACTGAAAGTTTAAAGATGATCCCATTTAAGGCAGATTGAAGATGTTTTGAGCTACTAAATTATTCACTATTTGCTGGTGAACATATATATGGAAATGCAAGGATACCAAGCTATGGGTTTAAGAACAATAGTGGTTTAAGGTATTATATTGAGAGTTTTCTCTCATTTACATGAATTTAATTTTCATGTTATATATTATAAAAATTAACTGATTTCTACCCTCTTACCTTCTCATTATATCAAGTAGCTTTAGAATACAAATAAGTTAGTGTTAGTTTAGTGGATTTCTCATAAATAACAAACCTAGAACCTGACATGAGTGTTAGTATGCCATTTTGTTGGTTACATCAATAAATTGAAATCCTTAAGAATAGGGGAAATGTGTATTTTTCATGCCAGAATGTTAGCTGTGCTCATATGCATAGTTCTTTTTTGTTTTAAAGAAGTACATATGAAAATGTATGTACATTACAGAGGGGCAGGTATCAGCTGAAGTATCAGTCTTCCTTTAGACCCACTCAACAATTCTTGCATAGAAGAGTACATGATAGATTTTGAGATGTCCTGTTGAGTAAGTAGAGGAAAAAAATAAGCTAAATGCATAAACATTTTAATAAATGTTTTTAAAAAACAAAGAAAAAGGTCATAGTTAAAAACCTGATAGTTATGCACAGGTGGATAATAGTAATTTTTAAAAAAGCAGGTATGCATATTAGAACAGGACAAAAAATGGGGTTATGTCAAAGCTCCTGGGCAGTATCATTTCGTGAATGCGTAGATCAATGTAGGATTTTGTATATAAATAAGCAATTCTATCTAGCTTCAATACCTACTTATGTGTCTGACATTATGGGTATCCTCTTTTGTGTGTATCAAATGATGGTACATATGTGGACCCTAACTTTCCTAAAGTACTTTTGAGCATAATATAGTGACTTCCTGAACTTTCTTCTGCATGTGGAATTAAATCTTAGATTCTGTTTTCAGAGATTTGATAATTTGAACTGTTAGAGACACTTCTTGTCTCAGACTGTTGACAATATTTTTAAGCACTAGGTATTCAACGTGGTAATGGTGTAAATATTTCATTGTGCCTTGCCTTGTGGAAGGGAAACAGGTGATGCTTCTATGGACTACAGCAGAGCCAGAGCCAGTAATCTTTGGTATACAGTGATGTTCATCTACCCAGGGTTCTTTTAGTGGTCTGCCCTTCCTTTTCTCTCACCACTTTGCCTTTTTACCATCTAGATTTTTGCCCTGTGGAGAGTAGGGCTGTAGGGCTGTAGGCCTGTAGGAAGGAGAAATCCTTGTTTCTAACTCCTATGATACAGGAAATTGGGGTGTCTGTGAGTTATCTATTGTTCCTTCTTTTGTTCAGATAATAGGTAGTCTCCTAAATCTATAATTAGCAATTTGATTATACTTTTTTACATTTCTGAGAGTATAAACACCATTCTAGCATGTAGGAACATTTTTAGACTTGCATACATTCAGTTTTCAAGTGTATCATTGGAAATGCTATAGGTAAGAGATAATTTATACATAATATTTAGTAGGGGATTGCCATTATTAAATAATGCTTTGCACAGAGTTTATTATTGCTACAAGGTTAATGTAAGATGCAAAATAAAGCAACTACCATCAAGTTTGACACTTTGTTATATATGCACAACATATATTAAGTTTTGTAGGCAGATACTACTTGATTGCAAAACTGCCTTGTTTCTAGTGGCTTAACTATTGCATACATTTTAGTTGCAAGGACCCTGCAGGCCATTGAGTGAGAATTCAACCCCATTTTAAAAGAACAGAGGGTGGAACATCATGGTAGAGATGTTTGGAATTGGACTAACTTGGCTTCAAAACCCTGTTTTGTGTCATATCTTGTGTGTATCATACCTTGTGTCTCATACCTTTACTTGGGGAAAATGGAGAAAATAAATTACTTTGAGAATTTATACATAACATTTAACACACACAGGCAGTGATTCTTGTTATAGACAGTGTTTGTGGAAGAGCTGCTGTTAATGGCAACTTTCTCAAAATACTGGAAGCACATCTTATTTTGATTTCCCATGTTTTCTTGTCTTTTATTTCAAGTCCCTAAGTTGTTTTTTGGTGGAGATACTTCCATGGAATTTTCCCTTAAAGTTTACTTGATACTTCCTCTGCTTAGGAGAAAAATATTTGCTTCATGTTTCTTTAAATAGATATCAAGCTCATTCTGGTATTTCTGAGGTCATTGGGCAACATGCAAGTTTTAGAGTTTTGTTATAGAAAATGTCTCTTTGTAGACATTTAGAATTTAAGTCTTATTCAGATTACCATATAATCTTTATATTGTGAGCTGAGCCCTATATTGGCAAAATGAAGTCCTTTTTTTGGTGGTGGGGAGCAGAGGTAACTGGGGATTGAATTCAGGGGCACTCGACCACTGAGCCACATCCCCAGCCCTATTTTGTATTTAGAGATAGGGTCTCACAGAGTTGCTTAGCACCTTGCTTTTGCTGAGGCTGGCTTTGAACTTGTGATCCTCCTGCCTCAGCCTCCTGAGCAGCTGGGATTACAGGTGTGTGCTGCTACACCTGGCAAAATGAAGTCTTAAACATGTCTTAATTTTTTTGGAACCAGTAAGGTAAACTATAACTTGAAACTTAGACTATAAATAATAAAGAATTTAATTTAGAAATTAATCTCAGAAAATGAAATAGTTTTGAAAGATTGAATGTTTAAACCTGTTCTGTGTTTAGACTATATTGTCCAAACTGGCATTATACTGGAAATCTTGGGGGTTTTTTTTGTATTTTTTTCTTAAATTCTTTCTTTTTTACTTAGCATACATTGATGCAAGACATTGTTCATGAGATAACACTACAGCATCCATATTGATGTCTGTCTTGACTCTCATGTATGTATGACCTCTAAGTAGGCCAGTCACATGATATGGAAGGGTAGATCTGGTGTATTGTATTTCACTGTAGTGCCAAGACTTTGTCTCAACTGGCCAGAAGATCTACTGTTACATCCTAACAGTTTCAGATGCCCTAGGAAGAAAAAAAGCAAAAAAGTGCTTCAAACTAAATTGTTTTGGGCTGGGGATGTGGCTTAAGCAGTAGCGCGCTCGTCTGGCATGTGTGCAGCCCGGGTTCAATCCTCAGCACCACAAACAAAGATGTTGTGTCCGCCGAAAACTAAAAATAAATAAATATTAAAAAATTGTTTTATGTATTTACCTCTTTTCTAAAATGCTCATGCTTATTAGACAATTATTTTTAAAAAAGTCTAATTTTTTTGCTCTTCTGCATGTATTCCATAAAATAACACTTTGGGCGAGTATGTCTACAGCAAAATCAAAATGATCAAGACTTTTAAATTTCTAGTCTCTGGAGAAATTATTTCTGTGGTTTTTAAAATTAGTACAAAGGGGGAAAATGTGATTTAAAACAAAGTAATAAAATTATAAGAAAATGTATTTTCTTTTGTAACTAAACTCATGAAATAAGATTAAGATCAGGTTGGTAATAAAGGGGTTCTATTTATGTAAAATCTATTGAGTCAACTTTTAGTAATCCTGTCTAATAAAGAAAAGGTCAGACAGTAAAAAAGTCTTACTTTTGGAATATTGTGAAAGACCCTGCTACAGAAAAAGGATTGAGTAGCAACTAGGGTTTCTTTTATAAAAGAGAAGTTAAACTGGATAAGACTCAAGTGTACTAAGCATGTCAGCACTCAGATTAGTTCGCCCAAGAATTTGATATTGCCAGCTGTGGTATTCAATTTGATAAACTCCATATTCTCTCAGATTGCTTCTCTAGCTTCTTTTTCCTCTGTTCCACACAGCTGATGTTTTCTCTAACGTTTCTGTCTTGCTTTTTTCTTTTTCTTTTCACTCAAAAAATTCCCAAATACTTGAAAAAAATTGAGGTATAATTCATATACCATAAAATTCATCCTTTTAAAATGTACAATTAAGTGGATTTTAGTATATTGTACATCTGCACAACCATTGCTACTAACTTCAGAATTTTGATCATCACCTGGGTGTCATCCCAAAGAGAAACTCCATAGTTAGTTGTCACTGCCCATTCCCTCTTCTTCCTGTAGTCCTAGCAATCACTAGTTACTTTGTCTTTGTGGAATTGCCTATTTTGTGAATTTTCTTATAAATTGAATCATACAATGTGGGCTTTTGTGATTGCCGCAGCCTGGCTGGGCACAATTCAGGAGCCACTTGTCAAAAGAAACTAACTTTTATTTGGCTGTGTGGTTCTAAAAATAAACAGCTCCTCAGAAAAACCCTCAGAGCCCAATTGCCACCACCGGCTTCCCACAAGCCTCTCAACCTCCCCCACTCCTCCTGCTCTTGAGGCCGATTGGCTGGGTCGCGTGGGCGGAGCCAAAAAAGTCCCCCAATGAGCAGCTCCGTGGTCTGAAAGGGCAGGGAAACAGCCCGATGAGCATCACCGCAGAGGAGCCAATCAGAAGTTGCTGGGGCCGCTGTGAGCCAATCATCAGCTAGCAGTCTGAAAGTTTGCTGGGGCCCCTTCGGCTGTGGCTCTCAACATGTGATGATTATTTCATTTAGTATAGTTTTCAAGTTTCATACATGTAATAGTATTCCTTTCATTTTCTGGCTGAATTTTGTTATATGAATATACCACATATATCATTTGATGTACACTTGACCTGTTTCCATGTTTTGACTGGCATAAGTAATGCTGATATGAACATTTGTGAATAAGTTTGACACATTTTTTATTCACTCACTCTCAATGAATGAGGATTCCAGTATTTCCACATATTTGTCAGTCATGGTATTATCCATGTTTTTCATTATAGCCATCCTACTGGGTGTGAAGTGGCATCTTTTTATGATTTTGTATTTCCTTAATGACTATAAGATACACATTATGTAACTTCTATCTATTCAGATTCTTTGCCATTTTAAAATGGAAATATTGATTGGATTGTTTATTTATAAGACTTATTTATATAGTCTAGATACTGGAACCTTGTCAGATGCATGATTTTTCTCCTATTAGGTTGTCTTTTAACTTTCTTGATCTTTTGAGCACATAAATTTTGATAAATTTCAGTTCATCTATATTTTCCTTTATTGTATGTGCTTTTAGCATCATGTCTAAGAAACTCTAAGATCATTCAGAATTACTCGTAGGTTTTCTTAAAGTCATATGATACCATTTAGGTCTTTGATCCATGCTGAATCAATTTTTATAAATAATGTGAGAATCCAACTTTATACTTTTTCATGTGAATATCCTGTCAACCTAGTACCACTTTTTGAAAAGACTATTCCCACATTAAGTTGTTTTGGCACTTGTGTCAAAATTTGTTATTGATAAATGCTTAGACTTATTTCTATTTCCTTCATCTATATTATCCTATGTTTGTACCACACAGTTTTAATTATTGTAGCTTTGTAGTAATTTTTAATATCAGGAAGTGTGAAAACTATAGTCTCTGCTTTTTCTGAATTATTTTAGCTAGCCCTTAAAATTGATAAGCTGATCCTAAAATTCATATGCAATTTATGTAAAAATAAAATCAGTTGTGAATTTTTATAACAATTGTGTTTATTTTGTAAATCAGTTTGGGGAGCAGTGACATTATAAAGATACTAAATCTTCTAAATCTATGAACATGGATATCTTCCTGTTTAGGTCTTTACATTTCTTGTTGGTGTGTCTATTCAAAAGAGAAATTGCTGAATTAAGTTTTAAAATATTGGTTAAAGGGAGTCACTTTTAAGTTTAAATGTTTAGTTATTTACAGGGATTTTCAGTTTTATTATAATTCTTTCTAGCTTTTATTCTCAGGAAGGTATTTTCAGTTTACTCAGAATGACCCAATAAAAAATTTCTCAACTGATAGATCCACTGAGACCTAGCAAGATATTTTCCATTTTCAGAGTTTTCTTTAGGTTTTTAGTTACGTGTATAGTAAGTTAGAATATGTGCAAGCCACTAGTCACTGGTGTTTTGTACTGTTTAAACATAGCACATGATGATGGTGGCCTTTATTCTTAAGAGAATTCATATTTCTGTTTTCCAGTTGCATATGTTTACCTTTATTGGCATACTATATTATACAAGATGGAAATAATTTAAAATACAAAAAGCTGTGCTTATTTTTCAGTGAATCAAAATAATAGACTTTCAGTTATTCAATAGAGAATGCTATTTAGAAATAAGTGGTTTGCATTGATTTTTTTTTTTCCTTTTTAAAATGGTTTTCTGAGAAAAGGATAGACCACTAATTTTAAAATGTAAAACAAGATTTTTAGTATATGTAAGAGCATTTAAAAAAATAACATTGAAAACACACTCTAAATCCAAGATGAACTGTTAACTAAACAACCAGATTTTCCTCTCAATGTTGGAAACTACTGGGGGTTAATTTGATTCATGGCACAAGCAGATGGCATCCTGCTGCTGGCAAAGAGGTCAGAAAATTCCTTAAGCACCCACCTGCATATGTTCCTAGTTTTTGTAAAATTCTCTGCACTTCAGAACTTAAACAGACTCCTAGTTTTAACAAATACATTTGTTAAAATTAAAATATGAGACAACACAAGAATGGCTAAGGATTTAGATTTGGCTTTATTTCAGGTGTCATGATCAACTCAAAGAAAACTGACCGCAGTTGTGTATATAGATATAGATATATATTATTATCTCTTTGTAGATATAAGAAATATCACACCCATAAATCGTGAATTTTTTTTCCTATAACTTCAGCTTAGTTTCTAGAGGTTTTCTGCAAAGTACTTGGTGAAATTTTAGTTTCATCAAAAATTTAGCAGCTCATAAATGGAAACCAATCTGATTTTGATGTTTTTGAAATTGTGACTGTATAAATGTATTCCTTCTTTTAACTGTGACACTATTCTTTAACATTTAAGATTCCCAAGACAATGAGAATACCTTCATTGATTTTTCTTCACTTTTTATCTTTTATTAGGGTAGTAATTATTGTGTGTGAGAGCAATAGAAGTTATAATCTTTATTCATAAAATTACTTTAGTAATTGATACATTCAGTTGCCTGCCTGTTCTTTAAAAATGCACTATTTGTTAATTTTCTGATATTTTCATGACTATCTACTTAGTGTATACTTAAAAGAAACAAAAACTCCCAATACATATTCTTTATATTTGAATATTTCCAAATCTTACTTGTGATGGTTAGTATTTCTTCTCTCTGCGGTTTAAAAGTTATATTCACAAAGTTTAGAAAAGCCCCAAGTAATCTTTGGTGATAGTTCTTATTAAATTTTATTTTGGGTGGTGAATGTTTCAATGAAATATTAAATTTTTAATAATCTTTTATAAAAAGTTTCTCAAATCTCCATGTTGGATTAGGCCCTGATTTCCTTAATAAGACTCCTGTAGTGCAAGAATTAAAATCAAGAATCAATAAATAAGATGGATTCAAACTAAAAAGCTTCTTCTCAGCAAAAGAAACAGTGAGATGAATAAAGAGCCTACAGAATGGAAACAAAATTTTCCTACATGCACATCAGATAGAGCATTAATGTCTAGGATATATAAAGAACTCAAAAAATCTTAGAACTCAAAATCTTAGCACCAAAACAAAAACAAATAATAAATGGGCCAGGAAACTGAACAGACACTTCTCAGAAGATGATGTACAATCAATAAGTATGTGAAAAAATGTTGAAGATCTTTAACAACTAGAGAAATGCAAATCAAATCTAAGATTTCATCTCACTCCATCAGAATGGCTGCTATTAAGAATACAACAAGGGCTGGGGATGTGGCTCAAGCGGTAGCGTGCTCGCCTGGCATGCGTGCGGCCCGGGTTCGATCCTCAGCACCACATACAAAAAAAAAACAATGATGTTGTGTCCGCCGAAAACTAAAAAAATAAATATTAAAAATTATAAAAAAAAATACAATAAGTGTTGGTAAGGATGTGGGGGGGAAAAGGCACACTCATACACTGCTGGTTGGACTGCAAATTGGTGCAGCCAATATGGAAAGCACTATGGAGATTCCTTGGAAAACTTGTATTGGAACCACCATTTGACCCAGCTATCCCACTTCTTGGTTTATACCCAAAGGGCTTAAACATCAGTGTTTATAGCAGCTTAATTCACAGTAGCTAAACTGTGGAACCAATCTAGATGCCCTTCAATAGATGAATGGGTAAAGAAAATGTGTAGCTGTTGTGAATTGTGCTGCTAAAAACACTGATGTGGCTGTGTCCCTGTAATATGCTGTTTTTAAGTCCTTTGGGTATAGACTGAGGAGAGGTATAGCTGGGTCAAACAGTGGTTCCGTTCCCAATTTTCCAAGAAATATCCATACTGCTTTCCATATTGGCTGCAGCACTTTGCAGTCCCACCAGCAGTGTATGAGTATACCTTTTCCCCCACATCCTCACCAACACTTATTGTTGTATTCTTTATAGCTGCCATTCTGATGGAGTGAGATGAAATCTTAGATTTGATTTGCATTTCTCTTATTAATCATACAAATTACTTATGTTAGTAATTTGAGTTTCTTCTTAAAGATGTTGAACATTTTTCATATATTTGTTGGTTGATTATATATAATCTTCTGGAAAGTGTCTGTTCAGTTTCTTGGCTCATTTATTGAGTTATTTTTTTTTTTGTATTTAACTTTTTGAGATCTTTGTATACCCTAGAGATAGAGCACCAATCTCATGTGTGAGGGGTAAAAATTTGCTTCCAAGATTTTCTTGAATGTTTGCATCTATGCTCTCATTAGAGATATTGGTCTGAAGTTTTCTTTTTGATGTCTTTGCCTGGTTTTGGAATCAGGTTGGTATTGGCCTCATAGAATGAGTTTTGAAGTGCTCCCTCTTTTTCTATTTCCTGAAATAAATTGAAGGGTATTGGTATTAGTTCTTCTTTAAAGGTTTTGTAGAACTCGGCTGTGTGTTCATCAGGTCCCGGGCTTTTCTTGGTTGGTAGACTTTTGATGGTGTCTTCTATTTCGTCACTTGAAATTGATCTGTTTAAATGTGTGTATGTCATCCTGATTCAATTTGGGCAAATTATATGACTCTAGAAATTTGTCAATGCCTTTGATATTTTCTATTTTATTGGAGTACAGGTTTTCAAAATTTCTAATTATCTTCTGTATTTCTGTAGTGTCTGTTGTGATATTTCCTTTTTTCATCATGTATGTTAGTAATTTGAGTTTTCTCTCTTCTCTTCATTAGCATGGCTAGAAGGGTCTGTTAATTTTATTTTTTCAAAGTACCAATTTTTTTGTTAACTTTTTCAATTGTTTCTTTCAATTTCATTGATTTCAGCTCTGATTTTAATTATTTCCTGTCTTCTGTTGCTTTTGGTGTTGATTTGTTCTTCTTTTTCTAGGGCTTTGAGATGTAGTGATAAGTCATTTATTTGTTGACTTTTTCTTCTTTTAAGGAATGAACTCCATGTAATGAACTTTCCTCTTAGAACTGCTTTCATAGTGTTCCAGAGATTTCAATATGTTGTATCTGTGTTCTCATTCACTTCTAAAAATTTTTTAATCTCCCCCTTGATATCTTCTGCAACCCATTGTTCATTCAGTAGCATATTATTTAGTCTCCAGGTGTTGGAGTGGATTTTATTTCTTATTTTATCATTGATTTATAATTTTATTCCATTATGATCTGATAAAATGCAGGGTAGTATCCCTACTTTTTTATATTTGCCGAAAGTTGCTTTGTGGCTTAGTATAATGTGTATTTTAGAGACGGATCCATGTGCTGCTGAGAAGAAAGTGTATTCTCTCATTGAAAGATGAAATATTCTATGTCAGTTAAGTCTAAGTTATTGATTGTATTATTGAGTTCTATAGTTTCTTTGTTCAGTTTTTGTTTGGAAGATCTATCTAGTGATGAAAGAGGTGTGTTAAAGTCACCCAAAATTATTGTGTTGTGGTCTATTTGACTCTTGAGAAGAGTTTGTTTAATGAATGTAGATGCTCCATTGTTTGGGGCATATATATTTATAATTAAGTCTTGTTGGTGTATGGTTCCCTTGAGGAGTATGTAGTGTCCTTCTTTATTCTTTTTGATTGACTTTAGTTTGAAGTCTACTTTATTTGATATGAGGATGGAAAACCCCTGCTTGCTTCCACAATCCACGTGAGTTTTGCTGAATATAAGATTCTTGGTTGGCATCCATTTTCTTTCAGAGCTTGGTATATGTTGTTCCAAGATCTCCTGGCTTTGAGGGTCTGGGTTGAAAAATCTGATACACGAATTGGTCTTCCCCTATTTGTGATCTGATTCCTCTCTCTTGTGGCTTTCAAGATTCTGTCCTTATTCTGTATGCTGGGCGTTTTCATTATAATGTGCCTTGGTGTAGATATTTTGTAATTTTGTACATTTGGTGTCTTGTAAGCCTCTTGTGTTTGGCTTTCCAATTGGTTTTTATGCTTAGGAAATTTTCTGATATTATCTAATTGAAGATATTGTGCATTCCTTTGGTTTGAAACCCTGTCCCTTCCTCTATCCTAACAACTCTTAAATTTAGTCTTTTGATGCTGTCCCATAACCTTCCATGATAAACAAGTTAAAGGAATTTATAACTAGAAAGCCTGCATTACAAAACATCCTCAGCAAAATATTCCAAGAAGAGGAAATGCTTTCCATATTGGCTGCAGCCATGAACAGAACATACAAGAATTATGGGACAGCATAGGGAGGGATTACACTAAAGGAAAATCTAACCAGAGGAGAAACCAAGTCACATTAAATGCCAAAAATAAATAAAAATGGCTGGGAATACAAATCATGTCTCAATAATAATCCTGAATTCTAATGGCCTAAACTCACCAAAAGACAGACTAGCAGATTGGATTAAAAAAAAAAAAAGACCCAACAATATGCTGCCTCCAAGAGACTCATTTCATAGGAAAAGACATCCACAGACTGAAGGTGAATGATTGAGAAAAGTATACAGTCAACTTTATTTTCCAGATTGTATACTTTGTCTTCATTATCTGACGTTCTTTCTTCTAAATTAACTAGTCTGTTATTTATGCTTTCTATTGAGTTTTTATTTCATTTCAAGGATTTGTTTTTTTTTTCCAAGAGTCAGTCTCTCTCTCTCTCTCTCTCTCTCAGTAATCCTTTGCTACCTGAATTTGCTGTCTTATCTCTTTGTTGGAATGATCAATTTTTGCCTGTGGTGGCAATAGCAGAGGTAACTTGAGATAATAGTTAAGGTGCCCCAAGATGGAGGCAGTGTCTTAGAGATGGGGCTGAAAGGGTGGGCCTCGCACTGCCTTTGGGATGCCTGCTCTGAGATGCAGCTGCTTCAAGCCCTGTTGTCATAAAGTTCGGGGCTACTGCATGGAAGGCTATGGCCGTGACTGCAGTGTCCCAAGATGGAAGTGGGTTAGGCTTAGCCTTCCAGGTGGGGGGCGGGGGGGGGTGGGCTAACTTGGACCTACCTGGAATTGGATCCTGGACAGATATGGACTGGGCCTGACTCCCATGGTAGTCTGCTGGACCCAAGGGGCAGTTCTGTGCCAGAGGCTAGGTTCTGATGGGTGTCTGCTCTGCTGGTGTAGGGGTGACCAGGGCCTGTGCCCCCTGCAGGCTGGTGTGGGTGGTCTACGGATTCATTTTTTAAAGGCGCTTTTTAAAAAAATCATTACAGTTTATGCTAATTGGCTCCTTTTTGGTGTTTAATGAGGACACTAATTACTCAGTAGGTCTTACAGGTCACCTTGATTTAGTAATCTTTGAAGAGAAACAAGCCAAGAGCTACCTAGAAGTTTTACTGGTCTTCCTGGTGTCATACTTATTAATTGAAGAGCCCTCTCTACAATTCTCATGTTTGTACCTTTCCTATCCATGTCATTATTGAAGTTAATCCTTTAGAGTATGCAGCTATGTACCAAATGCTGAATGTAGAGAACAGTTGTAATTCTAACAACCTTTAAAATGAAAGCTATGGTATTTAATTTGGGGGGCAGACAGTTTTAAAATGGTAATAGAGTTAGGTTGGTGGGCCTTACAAAAAGCAACTTGTAAAATTACTAGGGTGTTTATGCTTGCCAGAAATCTGACTTCTTAACATCCTACTTTATATTTTAAAGAAATACATGCCATGTAAATAGGTGAGTATATTAAGTGACTCTGAGTACATTTATTCCCACTCTTTAGTGTATGACTTTGTCCTTTGTCATCCTCCCCATTCACATTTATTTAAAAATTTTCTTGTTTCATTTAAATTGCCTCTGATTTCTGAATAGAATCAATTAAAAATAGGCAATACCTGTTACTTGGTTGTTAAGATCTTGAGAATCAATTCTCCACCGTATTTTATAGGAAATAAATTGTTGACTACAGAATTAAACATCTATGAAATAGATTGAAGCATTTCCTCTTTTTTTTTCTTTTGGATACCAGGGAATGAACCCAGGGGCTTTTAAACACTGAGTGATATTCCCCAGCCCTTTTTAATATTTTGTTTAGAGATAGGGTCTCCCTGAGTTGCTTAGCGCCTTGCCTTTACTGAGGCTGGCTTTGAACTCATGATCCCCTTGCTTCAGCCTCCCAAGCCTCTGGGATTACAGGTATGTGGCACTATGCCCAGCCTCCTCTAGTTTAACATTTATAAAGATACAGTAAATTGCCCCAGGAACTGGGTTAACTGATATAGAGAAATTCTCTGGTCTTTTCTTAGAAGAAGTATGTGAAGATGCAGTGTGTGTTTGTTTGTTAGAAGTATAAAAGAAGCAGCTGCTATTGTGGGAAGAGCATGCAATAGTTAAGCTTTCATTGCAAAAAAAATATGTAATCAGAAAAGGGAATATCTAATTAGAAACAAAAATGTTAATTTTTGTTTCTAATTAGATATTCACATGTGTAACTATTTAAACGGTTCTTTCCTTTTTACAACACTTTTCCAAGGGGGTTCTCTAGTGGAATTTCTTTTTTAAATTAGGTCCTTCAGTGTTTGTTTCTTAAATCAGTTTTTTGTTGTTGTTGTTCTCTGCAGAACATTCTATTTGTTTATATTTCAGTGACGATTTTTGACTTTTAAAACTATGTTTATTGTACAGATTACTGTGTTTCACTGTGATATTTCCATACAGGCACACATTGTGCTTTGATCATATCCTCCTTTTCTTCTACACTCTTTCTTACCTGTATTCTTCTGAGTAGTCCTTCTATGTTGAAGTCATTTTTTTAGTTTACATATGTGAGATAAAACAAGGGATATTTGTTTTTATGCTTGTCTTATTTTTAAGCTTTATATGACATCCTTTGTTTCTATCCATTTTTGCCACAGATAACATGATTTCATTATTTTTTATGGCTGAGTAACACTTCATAATGTATATGTACCATGTACCATGTCTTCTCTTATTCTGTTGATAGACAGCTAGGGTGATTTGTATCTGGAAATTTTTCCATTTCTTCTAGATTTTTCAGCTTATTGGTGTATAGTTTTAAAAGACATTCCTTAATTATTTTGTGAATTTCAGTTTTGTTATCTTTTTCATCTTTAATTTTATTTTTGGGGGGTCTTCTATTAGTTTAGCTAATTTGCTAATTTTATTTATCTTTTTCAAAGAACCAGCTATTTCTTTGTTTCTGTTATTTCTGCTCTGATCTTTATTATTTCTTTTACTGATTTTGGATTCAATTTGATTTTGTCTATGATTTTGAGATGCATCCATAGCTTATTTGAGATGTCTCTGTCTTCTTTTTAATGTAAGCATTTCTTCTTAATACTGCTTTTTCTGTGTTCCATAGATTCTATTATGTTGTTTCCATTTTCATTTGATTCTAGGAACTTTTAAATTTCTCCTGATTTCTTCAGTGATCCACTGTTTATTAAAAAGGGTTTGTTCAACTTCCATGTGTTTGTATCATTTCTGTAGTGTCTCTTGCTATTGATTTTTAGTTTCATTTCGTTATGATCTGATAAGATCCAAGAAATCATTTGTTTTTTTGAATTTGTTAAAGATTTGCTTTATGGCCTAACATATATGATCTATTTTGCAAAAAGTTTCTTGTGCTTGTGAAAAGAATTTGTATTCTGCAGCTGTTGGGTGGAATATCTCGTAGATGTTAAATTCATTTAATCTGTAGAGTAATTTAACTCTGATGTTTCCTTGTTGATTATTTTTGTCTGGATGATTTATCCATTGGTAAGAGTTGAATATTGAACTCATTTACTACTATTGTATTGGGGACTATCTCTTCCTTTATGTGTAATTAGTGTTTGTTTTATAAAATTGGATGCTCTGTTGGATACATTTATGTTTATAATAGTTTTATTTTCTTGATGAACTTTTCCCTTTATCAATATGTGATGATCATTGTCTCTTCTAATTGATTTTTATCTTAAAATCAGACATTAATATAGTTATTCCTGCTTGCTTTCAGATTCTATTTGCTTGAATATAATTTTCCAACCTTTTAAAAAAACTCCTAGTTATACATGGATACAGTATCTTTATTTTATTTATTTGGTTTTATGGTGCTGAGAATCGGACCCAGTGCGTCACACATGCCAGGCAGGTGCTCTACCATGGAGCCACAACCCTAGCCCCTCATTTTCCATCTTTTCACTTTCATTCTGTGTATGTCTTTGCTAGCAAAGTGTATTTCGTGTAGGCAGCAGACTTTTGAGTCTTTCATTTTAATCCACTCAGCCAGTTTGAATCTTTTCATTGGAGCATTAAAACCAATTACTTTCAGGGTTATTATATAAAAGCTATATGCTTTTTTCTATCGTTCGTTATTTTTCTGTGGTTATTTTGAAAATTTTGTTTTTTCCTTTTTTATATAGCAGTTTGATATTAATAATGTTTCTTTTGTAATTCTCATTTGCTTATCTATTCTTTTTTGAGATTTATTCTTTCCTATGCTTTCATGACTATATTTATCTTTCTTTCTCTTACGGGGTAGGGATTCCCTTATATATCTTCTCTAATCCTGGTTTGGTGATCATGAATTCCCTTAGTTTATGCGTGCCATGAAAGATCTTTCTCTATCAACTCTGAAGGATAATTTCGCTGGGTATATTTATCTAGGTTGGCAGTTTTTACACTCTGCTGTCTTGAAATACATCATTCTATGCTCTTCTGTTCTTTATAGCATTTCTATTGAGAAATCTGTTGTTTTTCTGATGGGGTTGCCTTTAAATGTTTGTCTTTGTACCCCTTGCCTTTGTCTCTGTCAGTCTTTTCTTTTCTAACCATTCTTCAGATTGAACCCAGGGCCTTGTACCTGCTAGGCAAGCATTCCAACATTGAGCTGTATCCCCCAGTTCTGTGCTGTTCTTTTGAAGCTTTTTTTTTTTTTGTACTATGGATTGAATCCAGGGCTGCTCAATCACAAAGCCACATCCCCAGCCCTTTTTTATATTTTATTTAGAGACAGGTCTTGCTGAGTTGCTGAGTGCCTGGCTAAGTTGCTGAGGCTGGCTTTGAACTTGTGATTCTCCTGCCTCAGCCTCCCGAGCTGCTGGGATTATAGGCGTGCACCACCACACTGGGCTTTCTTGATGCTTTTGATATTCTTTGTTCTGTATTTTTGGAAGTTTAACTATAATGTTATGCATAGGATCTTTTCTTGTCATGTCTATTTGGAGTTATGAGTGCTTCTTATACTTGGGTGTCCATATCTTTCGCAAGATTTCGGAAGTTTTCTACTGCTATTTCACCGAATTGGGCCTTCTGACCATAATTCTTTGTTCCTATCTCTTTCAATTATGTGTATGTCTGGCCTTTCACTTGTGTCTCAGATCTTTTATGTTTTGTTCATTTTTATTTTTTCCTTTCTTACTATCTGAATATAATTCCTTAACCTTGTCTTCATACCCTGATATTATTTCTTCTGCTTGATTATCTAGTCTGTTGGTAAGGCTTTCAACTCAGTTTTTAGTCTGACTTATTGAAGTTTTCACTTCCAAGATATGTTTTCTTCTTTTTCAAAATCTGTCACTATATTGCATCACTCATTTATATCCTGCATTTCCTTTCTTAGTTGATTCAGCTGCTTATTTGTAGCGCCCTGAAATTTATTGCACTTAAAAAAAAATAACATTCTTTTGAATTCTTTGTAGAGAATTTTATGCACTTTGATTTCTTTGGAGAGTTATGAAAATGTTACCTTCTTTTTCAAATTTCTTGTCTTTCTGTGTTGAGATTTGTGCATCTATTGGAATGGATCTCTCTTCCATTGTTACATGAGAGCTTTGTCTTGATGATGTACCTTGGGATCTTATTTTTTTGTGTAGTGTTGATTTTAAGGTTCAATTGAACTTCATAGTCTAGTTTCCCTATGGCTTCTTTTGCTGCGATTAGTGGGTTTTGAAATAATGTCCCTTAGAGCATGAGGGACCTGTTTTCTCTGTATGTCTTGCAAGAGTTGGGTCCATCTGCTAGATCAGGAAGGTGTAGTGTAGACAGTAGCATATATTGAATGAACCCTCTGTGTTTACTCCTACAATGGGGAAACTCCTATCATGTGTTGGGGGGTTTCCTTGGGCTATATTGGTATTGGCTCTATTACTTGTAAGAAATTTTGCTCTTGGTTGTTCCAGTCCTGGTGAGGACTTTATCCTCTGTATAAACTCTAATGAAGCTCTAGTTGTTTCACAGGGAGAGAGAGGGACTAGGGTCACAGCTGCCCCTCTGTGGTACTTACCACCAATTTTGTCATCAATGTGTAATTCTAATAGCGTATGGGAGTAACTGATGCTGAAATCCCTCATAGGTGTAGTACCCATAGCAGTCGTGTTATTTCTCTCTGTTCTTGCTATGAGGATGAGTGTTCAGGAGGAGGGCTTATTACCAACATCCCCTTTGCCATGTCTGCTTGAGGTTGGATAGTTGTCGGGAGCTTCTGTCCCGCCCCCTTTCTTTCAGCTGAAGTAGTATACCCCAAGGTTTATGTGGGAGTAGGTTGTAACTCCTTACAATTCCTCTTAGCTGGATTGGAAGTATAGCTCAGTGGTAGAACATCCATCTAATGTGCTCAATCCCCATTATAACGTAGAATAAAATTGAAAGTTGAAGAAAGTAAAACTAGTCAAAGGGGAAAAAGATAGCAGGAGAAAATATTAAAAATTAAAAAGGGAGAAAGTAACTATTTAAAAAAAGATTGTTTTTGCTGTTTCATTTTTGTTTTTTAAAGTATAAATAGAAAGATGAATTTTTTTCCCTCAAGGTGCCTGAACTAGTGGCCAAGAGTGGAAACTCGCATTCTATATCCATAAGAATTGATCTCCTTGTCTTAATCTGTGTACCCTTTGGACAGAGCAAAGGCTTGGTTATTCATTCACTCTCCTCCCTTCTTTCCTTTGTGGTGCTAGTCAGATGACTAGTGAAGGTAATTTGTGGCTGAAGTCAGTTGGAATAACTCTCAACTGCTTTGTAATCTGGAAAGAACTAAGGAGTAATGCACAGATTCCTAGAAACAAATTCTCTCTGAAACTATTTGGCTTATGTACTCCTAGTGCAGGATAGGTACCAAAGCTGCTGCATGTCAGAACTTCCTAAAGCTTTTCTCCAAAGCTATACTCTTGGAGGGTGGGGGTAACAGTCTCTGTGCTGTGTGGCCTTCCTATCCACACCTGTGGGCAGAGAGAGGCTCAAAGATCTATGCCTTGGGGACAGGGTGGTGGTGGCAGATTCCTTGCAGTCTTTCATTTAAGTTTTTGGGATTCCCAGTCTCTCACACAGAACTGCTCACTCTTCCAGACTGTTAGCTGACCTGATTAACCATTGATACTCAAGGGAAGTGCCTTCTGTTTCCCTGTTGGCTTATTCCCAAAGCAGTACATTCAAGACAATAGGGCTCTTCTTAAGATGACTCCCAGTTATAGTCCCAGAAGCTCATGCAGATAAGTATAGAGTCAGTTCACCATGCAAATCTTATACCTGTTGTTTGTTTAACTTTTATTTCTGAAAGTTGCTGAATCCTGCACTAATGGTATTCTCCTTTATCTTCTACCCCTGCCCAATTCCTTGAGATCCATGGTGGGACATCATGTTTCTGTTTTTCTCTTTGTCTCTATTATTGAACTGTAGCATCTCCCATGGTCACCTGCCTCAATCAGCAGCTACATTTCAGATATTTTAATTCTGTCTTGGGGAGATACTGGTGAGTGCTAGATGCCTCTAGTCCACCATCTTAGGATGGTGTCACCGTCTTTTTTTGTCTTATTTATCTGTAAATTCTGATCAATCTTTAGCCCTTTTTCAGTTATTAAGGTTTTAAGTGTTAAACATTCATGCATCACCATTTGTTTACAGTTACCCATATACTTTTTTTTTTCTTTATGCAAGTGTATACATACCAGCCAGGGGTTCTTCCTTTTAAAATTATCAGTTCTTTTCTTTTTGGTTCTGTTGATTTGAGTTATTCATCATCCATTTCTTCTTAATTTCTCTTCTTCAGCATAAATTTGCTTGTCTTTATGTGCTTTATGAATTATTACTTAATTAGCAGTCAGTAACTTTATATACCACTCAATATTAGTTATACTTGAAAATAGAATATTTTATTCACATGTGTCTATACCACCCAAGAATAATTTCTTTTTTAATATTTATTTTTTTAGTTGTAGTGGTGCACAATATCTTTTATTTATTTATTTTTATGCGGTGCTAAGGATTGAACCCAGGGCCTCGCACATGCTAGGCAAGGGCTGTACCACCGAGCCACAACCCCAGCCCCCAAGAGTAATTTCTAACCCTCAAGACATTCCCTACAGAAGAACAAAAATAATAGTTCATATGGGAGTAGCCTATATAAAATATTGGTCTGGAAAATTCAGGCTTGATGTCTGAGCAGTTAGTAGTTTTGAGGGGGAAAAAGGATTGGTCATTTTGATAATGGAATAGATTATACTTTAAGTTTATTCATACAGTATTCCTCCTGTGAAACTGGAGTGATCAGGTTGATGTGGATCAGATCTGCTAGAGAGAATAGGTCATAAACAGTTTCCGCGGCAAAGTTCTTTACCTGTTACTTACAAAAAGGTATTTTAATCAGATGGCTTCATTGAAGATTTCTTTTGAAATTTTTGTGAAAATTATGACAGGTAGAGGTTGACACTAAACTGCTAGGACTAGTAACCATCCCAAGTTCTGATTTTTATTTCACAGTGTTTTATGGGAGTAAATCATGAGTAAATCTTCATAAATTTGGTTTTTTTACTTGGTTTTGTCAAGTAAAAGGAAAGGACGTGTCTTGCCCAATGTTTTTATTTTTGAATCATTGAAAAAGTTTATGTATATATAAGTTTAATATGTTCCTGAAGAACTTCTTTCATGTTCTATTTCATATTTGTCTACCAAACTTTCCCATCCTTTTCCCTTCCCTCTGTTCTTCCATTCCTTCCATTCATTCAAACCTTTAACCAGGACAAAGCCTAACTATGTTTGAAAGTATTCTTGACTGTTTTGTTTGGAGAGGTCATAAATGATAATTTTGAAGGAGATGAAAAACACGTCTAATGGGTGTACTAGTCCTTCATAACGTTCTAATCTTTTTCACATCCAGCTTCACAAAACTGTTTATATCTACAATTTGGCCCATGCCATAATAGTGTATCAAAGGTTAAGGTGGGAGGAATAATACTTCTTACTATGGTCTACAGAACTTGTAGAAATGGTGGTGATTTCACAAAATAGAAACTGACTATAATCCCAGCTTCTAGCATAAGGAGATGATTAAATGCATAAACTAATCCTACAGGCTATCATTTAATAATATTAAACTCTGTTTGTAAAGATGTTTGGCAGGTTTTCTGTTTTAATTTAGTATGGTGGTTATTAAATCCACTGGTTCTCAGTCCCATCAGACCTACTGTTGTTATAGCAAGTATTTTGTGATGCTGTCTTTATCCTATATATATAAAAAAAAAAAGCAATTTAAACTACCTCACACATAAAAGTAATTATAACACTTAAATATATATGAGAAAAAGATCAGGAAAATAATTTAGAATAATATGTATTTCAACATGAAAATGTTTAAGCGTAGTATACTAGATGTAGGGAACTAGTCACATGCTTGTATCTGTGGACAGAATCGCTATAAGCAGCATTCAGATGTAGATTGATTAAGGTATGCTTCATTGGCAGCTCAACTACTGTAAATAGTATTCCAATTGGTAGCATGACTTTTCAAAAGGTAAATAACTTTGCTAAACTTCTAAACAAAACGGTACAATCTTCATTGATTACATTCCTAGAAATTCAGTATACATTAAATTTGTGCAAAAATGTCTTATTTTTGTGTAGAACATTTAAATTTCAGGGTTAGGTAATTATGAGTGTTTTTTCCACCAACATTAATGTTTGATAGGACATTCTTCACTGTCTGATGTCCAACAGATGTGTGCTTTCTCTTCCCTCCCTAGAATGAGGAAGGAAAGAAAGCTAAACCCCCACAGCAACCTCGGGTAACAAAACAACCTCACAAATTTCCAAAGTGCCTCCTAGGGGGCACTAGTTCCTATTTTGAACCACTCTCCTGAGGAATGATCAATGAAAAGACAGTCTAGTGAATCTCCAGTTGGGCAGTGTAGGCCATTCTTGGTTTTCATGTTTCCAGAAATAATGATCTTTGCCATAGGATGTATAGCAAATTATGCTATGTCCATGTACAAATATACCATAATCTTGCCTATGTATGATTATAATGCAATAATAATAATAGGGAGATGTGTATAGCAGGGCAAGCACATCGGGGAGGGAAGAGTGGAGAGAAAGGAATGTATTTGGGAATGGGATTGATCAAATTATATTATGTGCATGTACAAATATAACAATGAATCCCACTATTTTGTATAATTATAATGTACCAATAAAAATAAATTAAAAAATAAAATGTAAATTAAAAAGACTATCATTACATCATAGATATATTTAGGTATAGCGTTTGCCTTGGTGGAAAGTATATAAGTCTGTCATTCTTTTTTAGGGCAGTTTCTAATATGGTGTTGGGGTACTCCTTGAGATTACACAGTTTGCACATGTGTCCTTAGGTGCATTTACGGGGAGATGGTTTTCAGTAAATATTTAAAGGAGTTCCTGAGATTATGATGAGGGTCTAACGTGTGGAAGAAGACTGTTCTCTATGAACTTGGAAGGATGGTGGTGTACTCTGAGATTGACTCAGGTTAGAGTAGCCTTATTTTAACCACTACTTTTTCCTTTTGACCAAATAGGGAGTAAAAGCCTGGAACTGAAGTTTCAAAAATGTAGATCTTTTGAAATTACGGCATTAGAACTTGGAAGGAGAGCTAGCATAGTCATTGAGTATTTATTTTTTTACATTATCGGAGAGGAATTAGGGAAAATCTTCCATGATATTAGTTATGAACAATAAACTTTAAAAATATTTTATATTGTAATTAAGCCTAACATTAAAAAAAAAAAATAGAAAATGAAAGACTGTTCTCTTTAGTTACTCCTTTCCCCTTCCAGTTATTCCCATATGTATAACAGTAGCTCTTATCTATGAAAATTTTGAGAGGTTGGATGTTAGGACAAAATTTATTTAGTTGATGCAGCTTCTTTTTGCTTGTTACTTATTCTAGTAATTTTGTATGGTGTGCCTCCTAATAATTTAATATGATGTGAAAAAAATTAACATATACACCTTTTTTCCCCTTGGATATTGTCGGTAATATTCTTAGGCCTCTTTGTTTATTTATTTTTAATTTTTATTGTTGGTTGTTCAAAACATTACATAGTTCTTGACATATCATATTTCACACTTTGATTCAAGTGGGTTATGAATTCCCATTTTTACCCTGTATACAGATTGCAGAATCACATCGGTTACACATCTACTGATTTACATATTGCCATACTAGTGTCTGTTGTATTCTGCTGCCTTTCCTATCGTCTACTGTCCCCCCTCCCCTCCCCTCCCATCTTCTCTCTCTACCCCATCTACTGTAATTCATTTCTCCCCCTTGTTTGTTTTTTTTCCCTTTCCCCTCACTTCCTCTTGTATGTAATTTTGTATAACCATGAGGGTCTCCTTCCATTTCCATGCAATTTCCCTTCTCTCTCCCTTTCCCTCCCACCTCTTGTCCCTGTTTAATATTAATCTTCTTCTCATGCTCTTCCTTCCTACTCTGTTCTTAGTTACTCTCCTTATATCAAAGAAGACATTTGGCATTTGTTTTTTAGGGATTGGCTAGCTTCACTTAGCATAATCTGCTCTAATGCCATCCATTTCCCTGCAAATTCCATGATTTTGTCAAGGCCTCTTTGTTTAAATGCTTAATTTAGTTCATGTATTATCTCCTCCTAGTTGACTTTTTAGAATATCTGTATTTTTCATCTGTGTCTTTTTTGTATTCTATTTGGGAGTTAGTTTTAGAATTCTTTCTTCTAGGAATTTGCATTTTTTTTTTGCCAACTAAGATTAATATTTATCTCTTAGTATAGTTTCCATTGTATTAAGTTGGAAAATTCTGAAAGATTTCATCAATTTTTGTTGAGACAAAAGGTGTACTTTTCTAATACACATAATCTAATATATCTTTTAAGCAAGGATATTATGGAGAAGTTTATGAGGACTTCTTATTTATTTAAACTGGGGATTGAAACCAGGGATGCTTACCCACCTAGCCACATCCCTTTTTTATATTTTTATCTCGAGACAGGGTCTTGCGAAGTTGCTTAGGGCCTTGCTGAGGGTCTGAGGCTGGCTTTGGACTTGCTACCCTCCTGCTTCAGCCACCCGAGCCACTGGAATTATAGCCATGTGCCAACATGCCTCGCCAGGACTTCTCTTATCAGAGTGGTACCTGAGATCAAATGAGTTCCTCAGGTTAAATGAAATTTAAATATTTCTAGAATAAATTTATTAAATTATTTTGTTATTGAAGATGAGTTGTTATTTGGTCAGTCAAGTAAGCCAAAACAGATAAATGAGAAGCTAATTAATTTGCTGTTTTTGCCTCTGAATCTAAGCAGTGTAAAGAGTTCATGCATACATATTGACTTTGGCATTTACTTTGCAAGGACATTTGCTGTTGCTAGTTCCTTCTTGGGCTAAATTCAGCTCCTTCCTGAGCTTGCTTTTAAAGAACCATCCTTGCAAAATTTTACATTTTTGCCAATTTGTTTTCAAACCAGTAAAAATTATAATCATTCTGATTGTATATTGATTTCCTATAGTTACAAGAAATTTGTAGTCAAGTTTTATTTTTCTGTACTAAGATGAGCTAATGATAATTGTATAGTACATGGCACATTATTGGATCCTAGATCCTAGAGTTGACTTGTCTGTTAATATTGGAGTAACAAGATTTCTTAATTTTTTTAGCTTTCTCATTAATAAAATGGGAGAGAATGTTCTTAAGTCCCTTTTATGTCAATGATTTTTAACATGTAGATTTTTTTCCTATAAATTATGGGAATAATTAATGCCATTAATTTAACTTTGGGAACTTTTATTTTTTGGGGGAAAAGTTATATATGAGTATGGAAAACGTTGTTAACACTTGGAATACTTTATGATGAAAGGGAAGTCCGCCTTCTATCCCAGACCCCTGGTTTCCTAGGCGCCTCTTCCAGAGCTTACTTACCACATTTGCCATTATATTCACTCAGAAATACTCTGTATATATGAATGCACGTGTATTTAATAGTTGTGCCCTTTTTCTCCAGTTAAAAATATTTATTTTAAACATTGATCTTTTTAAATAAGTTGAACATAAATAATATCTCTATTTAATGATAAACTAATGCAATTTGTTTTGCTAGACTATTATCATACCCTGGTTTTTATTAGAAAGTAATTTATGTGTAGGCATTACTTCTCCTCAATTTTAAAGATGGTAAGAAAGTATGTTACTATTTCTAATCTTTTACACTTTTAAACAGTATTAATAGTGATGGCAGTTTATATTACTTTGTTGCATTTGGTTCAAATGTTTTAAAACATGCTGTGTCAAAATTGTCAGACATTTTCATATGCTGTACAAAGTGAGAGTGACAGATGTTTAGGTACTAAAAGATGTCCAAGTCCAATAAACTTTTGTCAGAACTAGTTATGTAGTTGAGGTCTCTTTGCCCCTTAATCCCCCATTATTTTATCCAGATAATCATTATTATAGGCAGCCACAGCTTCTCAACATATCTTTCTTTTGCCTCTAAATATACTGTCACTTTGCCTCTCAATTCACTGTCCTTGTGCTATTTTCCCCTACTGGCATTTAGTCCAGTTATAAGTTAGGATGAACAAATTATAATGTGATTTAGAGAGTAAGAATTTTGGTGCTGTCATAAATAAAGTAAATCCATGCTATTAAATCCAGGAGGGCAAATCTGTTACATAGGTGCCACCACTTTCTTGGGCTTCTGTACCCTGAGCTGAAATTTCATTAATAATTCTTTCACAGAACATAGATTTGAGCTCAGGCTCCTAATCACTGCTTTACACAGATATTACAACTTGCCAGAATTGGTAACCATTAATATTAAGGCATATCAGATTAGTTGCCATTTAAAGTTCTGTTTTGGTGATTCTGCCCATGTAATCCTTTATACAGAAATCCATTCTAAATTTTACTGTTTCCGCAGTATCCTTTACTTGAATATTTTATTTAGTTTTTTTTTTTTTTTTTTAAGAAACGGTGAGTAACATGCTATTGGAAGAACAGGATTATGAATTCAAGAATTCAGGGTGTGCTAGTGCCTTAGAGTTAGTTTCCATCATATTTTAAAAACCACAAGGTCCATATTATGTCTTAGGAAGTTAATACTTTGAAATGGGGCCTAGAGGCTTTAGTATCATCTTCTGGATAATACTCTATCCAGATTAGTGTTGTTTGAGATTTAGTAATAATGCTGTGATTTTTGAATTGCATCTAATGTTGATTCATATATGTTGTAGCTTAATTTGTCATAATCTATGTAATTGATTTATTCATTTACCTCCTGTGTGCCAGAGACCATGCTAAATGCCAAGGAGCTAATACTAAGTAGAAATAGAGAAGTTCTGATCTCATAAAGCATAAAGTTTAGTTAAATAGACAATGAATATAGAAATATAAACTGTTAAATGCTGTAAAAGAAAGGATCATGCTTCTGATAGAAAAAAACATATTAGAAAATAAAATTACCTTGACTGACAGATACAGGAAGGCTACTCTGAGGAAGTGATTCTTGAGTTGGAATTTAAATAAAGAGGGCACTGAGAGAACAGTCTAGTCTGAGGGAGCAGCATGGGAAAGACCCTGTGGAATGAGGATGGATTGTGTATGTGGAAAACCTAAAGAAAGCAAATAATGTTGAATGTGAAGGATTGAGGGGAAAGAGGAGTGGTTAGATGATTCCAGGGAGGAATGATATACTATAGTCACAGGCCTGTTTTCACATACTTATAACTAATTTAAATGACCACAGAATATGGCCATTCTGAAATGTTTCATAAGTACTTTTTGTAATTAATGGATAATGCCTTATACCACAATTATAACTTAAAAAAATTTCAAATCTTGATGTCCATTGTTTCCATAAAGTTTCAAACTATTTATAGATAAAACTTAAATAAAACCCTTTAATATGAAATTCATCTGTTGTGATAAGTCATGTTCAACATAAAATTTGAAATATTATATTTTTGGCTTTAGGAAAATTGATATTAAGACTGGTATCTGTAATAAAAATAATTTGAAAGCTTAACAGCTCAAACATTTGGACATTTGATTATCATAATAACTTTATTACAAGTCATAAATCAACACAAGAGCGTATCTGGACATACATGGGAAAAGTAGATACTAACCACTTAATGCAAAGAATGTGAATATTAAAATTTTATTTTAATCTATTTATATAATATGTACAACAGTGATATTATGAATGAAGATCTTGTATTAATTTTAGGGGCTAAAGTAAATCACTAGGGACAAACAGTATCCTTTAAAATTTTTTTTTATTATACATGACAGTAGAGTGCACTTATATACTTTGATATATCATACATAGATGGGATATAATTTCTCATTTTTCTGAGTATACATATTGTAGACTCATATTGGTCATACAGTCATATATATACACATAATGTAATGATATCTGTTTCATTCTACTATTTTTCTTATCCCCACATCTTCTGCCTTCCCCTCCTTTCATTTCCCTCTACCTAATCTAAGGTAACACTATTTTTTTTTTTGCCTTTATACGTGTGCTTTTTTTTTTTTTGCATTACAATTCTTAATACACATATATACCACAATTTTTGTATCTGCTTGTATATAAAGTATCTTGACACCTAATTCGTGTCTTCATACATGTACTTTGCATAATGATGTCCATCACATTCCACCATCCTTGTTAATTCCCTGCCCCCTCTCTTGTCCTCCCACTCCTCTTCCCTATCTAGAATTCATCTATTCCTCCCATCTTTCTGGACAGCCATAAACATTGTTTTTCCTCTGAGACATTTTAGAGACCTCTAAAAGGCCTTTTTATGTGAAGCCAATTTGTTATGCATAAGCTATATACAGGAGATTTTGCTCACAATTCTGAATCCTTAAAAAACAATGTAAAAGCTACAAGTAAGGTCTAAAAGTAGAAATTTTAGTCCCAAGATAGATCCTTGGTCATACTCCTCTTCATTTGGGAAGATATGTCATTTATTCTACTCAATATTTTTAAGAGTCTATTCTATTTTCTTATGTTTCCAGTGAGAAAAATATTGTTGGATATAAGAATAATTTTTGAGATTATTTTTCCATACCTAATCTAAATTTCTCTTTTCCTAAGGAAGGTCAAAATCTTGGTTTAGCTGTTTGAGTAAATGGCGAACTATGAGCTCTTTATAGACTTTATTATAGATACATTAGTCATCTGTTATTCTTAGTGGGTATATTCCCAGCCCCATAGTGAATTATTGAAACCCTAGGTAGTACCAAACTCTATAATGTCTTTTCTATTTTAACTAAGCATATATTATGAAACGTGGCCATTACTTTTGCAATTTGTAGTACATCAGAGACACTAGTATGAATTTCTTTTTCCTTCTTAATTTCATGGGTAGGAGATTTGTTTTACAGTACATCTTAACAAACTCAGTATGTAGATTTTTGTTTTTTCTTATGAAAACAAGAACTTCCACCTCTTCACCAAAAGGAAGCACTTTACAGCTTCTCCTTGCTGTATTCAAATTGCCTGCATCACTACTCTTGTGTGTTGAGGCCATTATTAAGTAATACAAAGGATTTTTGATCATAAGCACAGCAATACTAAGTAAATATAATGGGCAGGTGGTTTATATAGTGTGGATACACTGGACAAAAGGATGATTACTTCCTGGTTAAAAGGGAACAAGATGGCATGAGATTGTATCATGCTATTCAGAAGAGCAGACAGTTTGAAAATTATAAAGTGTTTATTTCTGAAAATCTCCATTTAATATTTTCAGACCACAGTTGACTGTCTAGGTAACTGAAACTGGGGGAAATAGGGGGCTATTCTATTGTACTACATTATGTGTATCTTTGCCCCATTATAGTACTTCTTAATAGATCTTGTTGCTTTCTAAATTTCTCCAAACTACTACTGAAAGTTTGAATTTATAGGATATGACTTGAACACAAAAAGAGACATAATTAAAATGGAACCTTGAAAAAAGAGAAGATGTAAAAAAAAAAAAATTCTCATTAATTGAGGGGTTTTATTTGGAATATTTACTAATTCTTTCAACTTAAAAATGTTAAAGGATCCAGCAGCTCTACTAAAATGAAGTTCAGTCGTTTCATTACACTTTTACATTAGTGGTTTCTTTGCTTGTTAGATGTTTTATGCTCAACTTTCACATAGCCAGACTCCATTTGTAATATAACAGTATTGCTACTTACCACATACTGAATGCCTTTTATGTATCTAGCAGTTTGTTTGATGTTTTACTGGTATTATGTGAAATTCTTAAAATATTGTAGGGTTGATGTTATTTCAACCCATTTGAGAGAGGTGAAAGCTTAAGCCAGTGATTTTTATTGGTAAATGTTTAATAACTGGTTCTTTCTGTAAAAATGTCCTAATTTCTAGCTTTTGTTGATTTCTGTGGTGTGAATACTCCCATAATGGCAGATTTCAAGCTATCAGTATGAAATTTGTGAAGTGGACTCTTTAGGAGATTGGCACAGTGGGCCATCCAGCCAGTGTGAGCTGGTTCTGACACACCACTGGCTGAGGCACATAAAAGCAATGTAACTTTTCTTTGATAAAGCCAGAATTCATACTCAGATCAGTCTAATTCTAAAGACTGTGCCCTTTCTACAGTGTTCATTTTCTTTATTAGGTGTTAAAAAAAAAGTTACACTTCTTTAACTTGGACAGAAAGAGCTAGAAGAGAAGGAAATGAGGACACAGAATGAGGGAAGTTGGGGAAGGAGGAAGAAAGAAACTTTAAGGTTGAAATTGAGACCAGCTGATTCAGCCACGTTGGAGATGAGGTAAGGAAAACAAAAAGTATTATTAAAATGGTAACTCAGGTTTTGTCAAAAAGGGTGGCACTCTGTGTTTTTGTCACTCTCAAGAAGACACCCAGCATGTAGAAATGATAATAACAGCTACCACATCGTAGGGGGAATTGTATTCAGACAAGTGTCCTGCAACTGTTTATCTGTTTTTCCCACCCTTACTCAACACAACTAATGACCACATCACTGCACACAAACAGTCCAACAAAGTTACTAGTGTAGGTAATAGCAATCTCTTATTCACATGACAGAATAACTACAATTTTCTGGGGTTAAAAAAAAAGCTAAATATACTATGTACAATCAGTGTTTATAAAATTGTTGCTATAAATAAGGGGAGAGAGCTTCAGAACATATTTAGAGTAAGTGGTCAGTTCCTGGAATTTTTCAGTTTGATTATGAAATATTAATCTGGGTGCCGTAATCTGAAGTAAAATGCAAGTATTATATGTATTTTTGAGACATATAGGGTGCCACATTAAATATTTTCCATAAATTTATAATCATTCTTATAAAAGTCACTGTTATAGTCAGCTTTTTCATTGCTCTGACTAAAGGACCCAACCAGAACAATTGTAGAGGAGAAGTCTGAGGTCTCACAGGGTTTCAGAGGTCTTAGCTGGGGCTTCAAGTGGTGGAAAAGTGTGGCAGAGGGAAATGGCTCACATGATGATCCGGAAGCTGAGAGACTTCATTCATCAGATACAAATATATACCCCAGAGCCATGCCCTCAGTGTCCCACCTCTTCCAGCCACACCCCACCTGCCTCCAGTTACCACTCAGTTAATCCCATTAGGTTAAGGCTATAGCCCAATCATTTCTCCTCCAGACCTTCTTTCATTGTCTCACGTATGAGCTTTTGGGGGAATACCACATCTAAACCATAACAGCCGTGTATTTTACTGAAATGTTTTGAGTTATCTTAATGGTATTTATCTTTTAATGTCTGTAAAGTCAAAGTTGAATCAGGTAGAAGGAACATATAAGAAATAGATACATGTTCCTTTTACATCACTGGATTTAGTGACAATGCTGTTCATAATATTATCCTTTTAGTATCTATAAAATTTGTAGTAACATCACCATTTATGATACTGCTAATTTGTAGCTTCTCTCATTTTTTTTTCTTGATGCATCTGGCTAGAGGTTTTTCAATTTTATTTATCTTTTCAAAGAACCAGAATTTTGTGTTTCTAATACTTTTATTACTCTTATAATAAGTAGTTAATAATAGAATAGTTCAAAATTTATAGGAAAATTATCAAGATACAGTATAGAGAGTTTCCATCCACTCCTTGGAAGGCATTCATTATGCTAAGTAGTGAGAAGATATGTTCCACTTCCTTCATGGTAGAATAGATGCACAGATTATTTGAAATTGTACTGCACAAGAGATTTGTATATCCCATCCCAGTCCTGTGTGCTTGTGTTATTTATTTATCACTATGTATTCGTGAATATTTATCTTATACTTTGATTTATTACCCAACAGTACTTTATATATTTTGTTATACTCACATTGTCCTATCTTTGACCAATAGGAGTGAGGGGAAAAGGTTCTATCCTAAGATAGAAGTTCTTTCAGTTGTATCTTTGTTCCTTAGACATACTCTGTCATTGTGCTTTTGTTTGAACGTGTCCTTTCTAGTGCTAAAAGATCTTCTGGGCCCATCTTTTTTATTTTTAGTTTAGCTGATATATAGAAATATAAAAATCATATCTATTAATGGGGTACCATGCCATATTTCAGTACATATTTACATGCATAATGTTAGTCAGGTTAAGCATTGTATCTCCTCGTACATTTATCATTTGTATATGGTAAAAGGTTTCAGGATCCTTTCTTCTAAAAAATACAGATGTTTTAGGAATTTTTTTGTCATCCTATGTAGAGGCCATGCCAATCTTCTCTGTATTTTTCTGATTTTAGTGTATGTGCTGCCAACATCAGCACTACCGACCCATCTTATGTATTTCCATC
The DNA here is from genome assembly GCF_047511675.1 of Marmota flaviventris. Classification (NCBI taxonomy): domain Eukaryota; kingdom Metazoa; phylum Chordata; class Mammalia; order Rodentia; family Sciuridae; genus Marmota; species Marmota flaviventris. Next base: position 99,036,845 of record NC_092509.1, on the reverse strand, counting down.
TTATATATTTCTTGCCCCAGTTCTAGAATCAGCATTTTCTCTAAAGAGCTCTGGTTCCTTATATTGGAGAATTGTATAAAATCAGAATGTGGGCAGTAGGCATGTTTGTTTATACTAGGGCATTGTTGCTTCTAGTCTCAAAGCTAATAGAACAAGGAAATAAATGTGTGTACACTGAGCTCTTTTATGTACCCATATTAGTAAATATTTTTGTATGTAACCATCTGTTTCTGTATAAACTAAACATGAGTTTATATCAGTGTCTCCAACAGTAATCGGTTACCTCACATATCATTCTCCTGGCTTTCTTTGATAACTTCCACTTCAACAATGAGGAACCTGATTCCCACCATCCAACACACATTTACTTAGTTTTTTTAATTTCATTATATGTAGTGGTTTTAGAATTGTTAATTCATATTCCTGTGGGAAATAACTCCATCACTAGAGTATGGAACTTTGCATATATAATTTACTTTTAGTCTTATAGACTGCATTCATTTCCAGGACTACTTAGGATAGAACCTTTGCCCCTCACTGCTTTGAGTGAGACTATACCACACACTTCCATTGGAGATAGATTGTTTTGTCACATTCTGCCCCTGATCTGTTTACTTTCTCTAGTTTTGCTTTTTTCTAGAATCTAATTGCTATCATTTTGTGTGTGTGTGTGTGTGTGTGTGTGTGTATGTATTCTTCTCAAACTGGCTTCTTTTATTTAGTATTATATACTTTAGATTTATGTCTTTGTTAGTTAATAGCTCATTCCTTTCTACTGCTGAATAGTATCCATTGACTCTTCCTCCACAGGCTCCTGAGGCACAGGGATTGCAGGCATGTACCAGCATGACTGACTCCAATTGGGGCTTTTTAAGGGGTATTTTTGTTGTCATTTTTCTCTTCAGGTACTGGGAATTGGACCCAGGGCCTCCTGCATGCTAAGCAAGGGTTCTACCACAGAGCTACTATTCCCTCTTCATCTCTCCTACCCCCGCCCCACCCCACCCCATAATGAATCATTTAAAAGGGCCTGCTTCAGAATCAAGGTCCCTCTTACTTCCTTTCCCTCCTAGTGCAGGAGAGACATTCTGTAAACTTCCCTTATCTACTCCAAATCTAGACCTGCCAAAGAAGAAATGCCTCCAAGCTCTCACCAACTCGGCTCCTACCTCAGGAGAAGACTGATATCTGCCAGCACACCTGGACAGACTGTCACAACTCTTCTCTATTTTGGCCCCAAAGAGAACCATTTACAAACCATCATCTGTTCTATGAGCCCAGTGGACTTTTGTCTCCCTGGCCCTTTTATATCCAAACCCAGTGAGTTCTAAAACAACATTTACTGCCAGGCATGTGGTACATGCCTGTAATCTTAGCAACTTGGGAGACTGAGGCAAGAGGATTGTGGGTTTGAGGCCAACCTCAGCAATTCAGGCCCTAGGCAATGTGGTGAGGCCCTGTCTTAATATTGGGAATGGAAAGGACTGGTCATGTGGCTCAGTGGTTGAGCACCTCTGGGTTCAATCCTTAGTATGTTTAAAAAAAAAAAAAAAAAAGTAAATGATAAAACAATCATGAATTATTAAAAAGGAAAAGTTATGAATAGGAGTCGGCCTAGTGGCCCAGGCCTGTAATCCCAGCTACGCAGTAGGCTGAGGCAGGAGGATTGGAAGGTCAAAGCCAGCCTCAGCAAATTAGCAAGACCTAAGCAATTAAGTGAGACCCTCTATGGAAATAATAAAAAGGGTTGGGGATATAGCTTAATGGTTAAGTGTCCTTGGATTCCATCCCCAGTACCAAAAATAAATAAACATATGAAGTTATGAATGGGTATTGGACTTTTTTCAGCTTTTTGCATACTATAATTTTCTTCATCTTCATATAGTGAATTACATTCATTAATTTCAAATGTTGAACCCATCTTGCATACCTTTTGGTTGTGATATGCAAAATTTATTTTAAATATTGTATTTGATTGAATATTATTTTGTTGATCTTTATGAGAGATGTTGCTCTAAAGTTTTTCTTTCTATCTGGTTTTGATATTAAGGTGATACTGGCTTCATAAAATATTTCTGCTTCTGTTATCTACTAATAAATATTATGGAGAATTGTTACTATTTTCTAAATATTTTGTAGAATTCACCATTGAAATTGTACCTGGTGCTCTTTTTTTTTTTTCTTTTGAAGATTATTGATTATTTATTCAATGCCTTTAAATAACATAGGGCTATTAAGTTTATCTATTTCCTTTTTGTGCAGACTTGGTACATTATGTCTTTCCAGGTTTTTTTTTTTTTCATTTATCGATTTTTATGGGCAAAGAGTTGTTTGTAACATTCGTCTATTAGCTCTATATATCTATTTGATCAATAATGATGACTTTCAGACTGAGGTTACGGCTCAGTGGTAGACTGATTGCCTAGCATGCTTGAGGCACTGAGTTTGATCTTCAGCACCACATAAATGAAAAATAAAGATATTGTGACCACTTAAAAATAAAAAAAATATTTTTAAAAATGACTTTCTTCCCTCCTTTCTATCAATTTCTGTCTCTCATTTATTATATATATAAATCTGTCTTTATATAGATATATCTATCTATCTATCTATATAGGTCTATATATATCCATCATACATCCTCCTAATTTGATCTTTACATAGATATATCTCCCTTCTTATTTTGGTTATCCTGGATAGAGATTTATTTGTAGTTCCATTCAAAGAACCAGCTTCTGGCTTGGTTGATTTTTCTCTAGTTTTGTTTTCAGTTCCATGATTTCTACTCTTAATTACTATTATTTTTTGCTTCTGTTTATTTTTTGTTTTTGCTTTCTCAGGAAGTCTGTTGGCAATGAATTTACTTAGATTTTTAAAAAAGTACTTTTTGTATATTTTTATTAGTGCATTACAGTTGTAGTTCAAAAAGTGTCTTTTTAACTTTTTAAGGATTTTTTTTTTTTACTAAGTATAGAATTTGATCCTTTGTGCATATTGAAAGTGTTGTTCTATCATCTTGAAGCTTGATTCAACAGTTATTCTATTACTTGTTCCCCTGTATGTGATGTTTACCCTCTTCTGTTTGTTTTTCTTAATTTTTTCTTCACAACTAGTTTTTAGCAGTTTACTTATTATGTGTCTTTGATTTCCTTTGTTTCATCTTGCTTTGGCTTTGTTGTTTTGTGAATATTTAGTTTATATTTCAAAACGATTCATCATTTCATTTTTAGTATATTCATCTACCCTCCCTCATTATTCTTTCCTTCCCAGATTGCTTATTAACCTTCCACAGACCACTGGTCTTTGTTTCAGTCCTTTTAACCCCCTCTGTTTTTCACTCGACATATTTTTAGTTGTTACATCTTCATGTTCTCCAACATTTCCTTTTGAGGTATGCAGTCTTCTGGTTCTGACTATGAAGTAAATTTTTTTATACTGTTTAGCCGGGTGTGGTGGCATACATGTATAATCCCAGAAGCTTGGGAGGCTGAGGAAGGAGGATCACGAGTTCAAAGCCAGCCTTAGCAATTTAGTGAGGGCCTAAGCAACTCAGCACGACCTAGCTTATAAATTAAAGAAAAAAGGGTTGGGGATGTGTGGCTCAGTAGTTAAGTGCCCCCTGGGTTCAATCCTGGTATAAAAAAAAATACTATATATTTCAGTTCTAGAAATTTCACTTCTTTTAAAAATATATTGCACTTCTTTGTTATTATCATATCTTCTTTTAAATCCTCACACATGCTTATAATAGCTATTTTATTGTCTTTGCTAATTACATTATGCCTATCATTTGTTACTGTACCTACTGAATGATTTTCTTTCTGGTTATGGTTTATATTTTCCTACTTATTTACATGGGTTGTAATTTTTTTTTTAAAAGGAGAGAGAGAGGGGTAATCTTCTCATGCTCTTCCTCCCTATCCCATTTTGAGTCACCCCCTTATATCAGAGAAGACATTCGGCATTTGTTTTTTAGGGATTGGCTAACTTCACTTAGCATTAAATAATTGATTTAACAGTTATTCTATTACTTGTTCCCCTGCATGTGATGTTTAAGAAGGGAAGAGAGATGGGAGGGAAAAGGAAGGAGAAGGGGAATTGCACGAAAGATGGAAGGAGACCCTCATCGTTATACAGAATACATGTATGATGTTATGAGGGGGAAAAAAAAGTGTGTCACATTAGATTGGGTAGAGAGAAGTGAGGTGAGGGGAAGGGGGGATAGGAAGGGCAGCAGAATACAATAAACATCATTATTGCTGTATGTATATACGTGACTGTATGACCAATGTGATTTTGCAACCTGTACAATCAGAAAAATGAGAAATTATACCCCATTTGATTCAAATGTATGAATTGTCAAGATCATTGTACTGTCATGTGTAACTAATAAAAAAATAAAATAAAAAATAAAAGGAGAGAGAGAATGAATCTTTTTTGTAGATGGACACAACACAATGCCTTTATTTTTATGTGGTGTTGAGAATCGAACCCAGGTCCTGCCCGTGCTAAGTGAGCACTCTACCGCTCAGCCACAATCCCAGCCCGGGTTATAGTTTTTGATTGAATGATAGACATTGTTGATATTACAATGATGATGTTGGTATTTGTTATCTGTCTTTAATTATAATTGATGTTAGATTTCCTGAGAGTTTAAGTCTTGATTGAAGCTTTATTAAGAGTAGATCTGAAGTACTCTTCTTTTCTACATCTTCATGTTCAATTTTTCAATGCCTAATTTAGTCTTACTACTCACATGTAACCTTTTGGGGGATAGATGCTATTTTACTTAGCTTTTTCACTGCTGTGAATAAGGGATCTAACCGGCACAACTGTAGGGGAGGAAAAGTTTATTTGAGGTCTCATGGTTTCAGAGTTCTTAGTCCAGAGAAGGCTGGCTCCATTCCTTGGGGCTCAAGTGAGGCAGAACATCAAGGCAGAGTGTGTGGCAGAGGAAAGCAACTCACATGATGGTGGTCAAGAAACAGAGATTCCAGCTCCAGATATAAAATATATACCCCAGAGCCATGCCCCCAATTAACTACTACCTCCAGCTACACTCCACCCGCCTCTAGTTACCACTCTGTTAATCCCATCAGGGATTAATTCACTGATGGGGTTATAAGGCTCTCACAACCCAATCATTTCTCTAAAATTTCTTGCATTGTCTCACATGTGTTTTTGAGGGACACTTCATATTCAAACCATAACAGATACAGAATGTTCTGAGTGGTCAATAAAGTCACTTCATTTTTGATTTGAGGATTGTGTGTGTGTGTGTGTGTGTGTGTGTGTGTGTGTGTGTGTGACTGGGGTAGGTATGGGAATTGAACCCAGAGGCACTTTGTCCCTGAGCTAATTAAAAAAAAAAAAATTGCAACGAGTTCTTGCTAAATTGTTAAGGCTGGCCTAAAACTTGCAATTCTCCCTCAGCCTCTGAGTTGCTGGGATTATAGGTGTGCACCAACCACCACGCCTGGCTGATTTAAGGGATCTTAAGTATTTTCCAGTCCCAAGTGAGTTATTTGAAGTTTATAGCTCCCTAGTAGTTTTCTTTCCCTGCAGTCAGAAAGTTTATTGTACTCAATTATAGTTTAACCAAGGGAATATGTAGGTAGATTTCTGGGTCTTTCTCTCTGTGTAATTTACTTTTTTCTTGTTCCTTATTCTGAAAATTCTACCAGTGTCTCTGAAGTCTCACTTCTGTCTCCTCAAATTCATTAAGACCTTTGTATACTGCCTAGGTTTCCTCTCCCTATACCAATAGTCAGAAAGTGTCTCTTTCTAAAAATCTGAGATTATTATAGGTTTTATTGGTATGTTTTTCTTTTCTTAGGAATCACAGCTCTATGCTCTGCATTATCTAATACCTGAAAAAAGTTTGTCATATTTTGTCTGTTTTTTTTAGTTGTTTATAGCTGGAGGGTAAGTTCAATGTCAGTTACATAGTCATGACAGGAAATGAATGATAACAGTTTCATTTTTTAGCATTATATTAATTATGTCACCAAAAGTGTATGACTAAAGTAGCATTATTTTTACAGATTATTTAAAATATTTTCTACCAAAAGCATGTTAAATAAAACCTAGAAATAAAGAATTCCTTATTACATTTCTATGTTTAATTCAGTGAACATTTATGGAATATTACTGTTTGGATAACAAATTGTACTTTTCAGTATTTGCAAATATCTATATATTAGCCTACATGTGAACTAAATTGTATCTTACTAGGTTGAACTGCAGAGTCATTTAAAATACCTAATTTCTCAGTTTTATAACCTCTAAATAGCTATTGAGTGCTATTTCTTCGATGGGAACTCTGAGTTTGGTTAACATAGTCATATTCACTTGTATCAGTTATGAAATTGACACCTATATGGTAGGTAGAAGCATCCAAGATAAAGACAAATGACCAAAGCAATTATCACGATGCACTTTAAATGTTGATTTATATTTCCTTTGTAATATCTGGAATGATTACAAAGATAGCAGCTCTATCATTATCAACCATCAGTTACTACATGTCAGAGATTGATATTATTCTCCCAAATCACTGTTATTTGGCTACATCATTATGGCATAAATAAAGACTTTTAGCTGTAGCCATAATTATAGTTCTTATATTCATTGGTATTTTTAATAAAAATTGATACTCATGTGAGAATATAATAACCAATTCTTGCTCCATGCTGTGGTTTGCCTAATGTCTCCCAAAGGCCCAAGTGCTATAAGCCTTAGTTTGTAGTCTGTGGCCCTACTGGGAGATGGTAAGCCTTTCAGAGGTAGGGCCTAGTTGGAGGAAGATAGGTCATTGGTGGTGTGCCCTTGAAGGGGATATTGGGACCCCAGTTCCTTCCTCCCTCCTCCCCCCGCTTTCTCTCTCTGCTTCCTGGCTGCTATGAGGCGAACAGTCTTCTTTGCTTTGTGCTCCCACCATGATAAACTGTGCTGCCACAGGCCCAAAGCAGTGTGTCTCAGGGACAATGGACTACAACTGCTGAAACTGTGAATCAGTATGAACCTTTTCTCCTTTTGTCTCAGGTGTATATATAGTGATGAAAATCTCACCAACATGGTTCAGTAGTGGAGTCAGTTATGGGATTTTGTGGGAAGTGATAGAATTACTGACATCTATTTATTCTTTTTTGAATTCAAATCCCAGATAAGAGAGAACCAGGGAATTTATCCTAAGTTATTTGTCTTAAGGTCATATTTCTTAATAGTGTCATGAATTTAATTAATATATTTTTTCTGGAAGCTTTAGAGTTTTTACTTTTCCACAAAGATCATAATATTTCTGTTACGTTGTATATTGGGGTGATTATACACAGCTTGTAAATAACATGACTGTGTCATAAACAACCCAGTGGTTCCAAAATCTCACTGTAAATGAGCAACAAGTCAATACTAGATTCTAATTTCCTTTCTGTGAGTGTAATTGACACCATTTGTCTCAAAAACGTTGTTATGTGTATCCCTGGCGGTTTAGGATAAAAGTGTTAGCATGTTTATTAATTTTTTAAACTCACCCTGAAATTTATATTTCTGTGTTTTATATTGTATACAGATTTAACATCCCTAATTCGAAAATCTAAAGTCTGAAATGCTGCAAAATCCAAAAAAAAAAAAAACTTTTAGGATTGTGAATTAGGGATGCTTAAATGGTAAATAAAGTCTATGCAAATATTCCAAAAATCTGAAAAAAATAAAAATTTGAAACACTTCTGATCGCAAGAGTTTCAGATAAGTTATATATAGCACTATACAGTAGTCCATATATTTAATTTTTAAATGAACTTATAAGAGATACATGCTCAAAATTTTTAACTATCACAACACAATAGTACTGGGTGACTTTAACACACCTGTCTCAACACTAGATAGATCTTCCAAAGAAAAAACTAAACAAGAAAAACTAAGCAATCAGTAATGTAGACTTAACTGACATGTATGGACTATTCTATCCATCAGTGAGCGAATATACTTTTTTCTCCACAGCACACTGATCCTTCTCTAAAATAGACCATATGTTATGCCACAAAGCAACTCTTAGCCAATACCAAAAAAAAAAAAAAAAAATAGAGATACTACCGTACATTCTGTTAGACTATAATAGAATGAAATTAGAAATCAGTGATAAAGTAAAAAATAGAAGCTATGCCAACACCTGGAAACTAAACAATAAACTATTGAATGATGCATGCATAACAGAAGATATCGGGGAGGAGATATAAAAAAAATCCTTAGAGGAAATGATACTCTGATACAAAATATAAAAACCTATGGGACACTGAAGGCAATGCTAAGAGGAAAGTTCATTGCATTTAACTCATTCTTTAAAAGAAAAAGTCAACAAATATACAACCTCACACTACATCTCAAAGCCCTAGGAAAAAAACAACAAATCCACACCAAAAGTAATAGAAGACAGGAAATAATTAAGATCAGGGCTGAAATCAATGAAATTGAAACAAAGGGAAACAATTCAAAAAATTGACAAAAAGTTGGTTCTTTTTAAAAATAAAATTGATAAACCTTTAGCCACTCTAATGAAAAGGAGAGAGAAAACTCAAATTACTAAAATTTGATATGCAAAAGGAAATATCATGACAGATACTTTTGAAATACAGAAGATAATTAAAAACTCTTAAATTTATACTCCATTTGACCTGTTTCCATATTTTGACTGGCATGAGTAATGCTGATATGTGTCAACAACAAACTTGTTCACAAATGTTCATATTTTGAATTCTCTTGGCTATACCTTGAATTCACTCTGCCTACGAGTGCAACATCTGGGAACTCTCTGAGGTTACCTGCTTATATATTCATTGTTTTACCTTATGTATCAATCATTATTCCTACTAAATAGTGTTATATTTTATAAATTGTATTGGTGCCCTGATTCATTGAAATTTAAAAGGAAAACAGCTACTAATAATACTGACAGGAAAGAATATATTTTTAGTTGGAATGAACTATGTGCAAAGTAAAGAAGTATTAGCACATGACCTAATTTCTTTGGTGAAAGATGATGACTTAAGAATTTAAATTTTTTTTTTTTTTTTATAGTTGTAGATGGACACAATACCTTTATTTTATTATGTGGTGCTAAGGATGGAGCCTAGTGCCTCACATATGCTAGGCAAGTACTCTACCGCTGAGGTATAACCCCAGGCCTGACTTGAGATTTTTATTTCTTGAATTGGTGGGCCCTTTGATATATGATCTTATGTGTATTAAAGTTTGCTGTAGCTTCATAGTATGGAAGAAAATCCCCCACTTATATCAGGAATGAGCATTCACCGAGTTTTCCATTTTAGAACACAAATTTTTAGATGGTGAAGGCCTATTTTTATTTGAATTTATACGTGAATCAAAGTGTTATTTCTTACACACATTTGAATTCTTTAAATAAAGATAATTCCAAAGAAGTGCAGGGTCTGCATCACAAAAGAATGGTAAGGATTAGTGGCTTTAAATCCAGAAAAATTAAGTTAAATAGTATTCTATTATCATCTATTTGCTGCTTCTTTTGACAATATGTACCAAAGAATGTAAACCAGTTACTGCTTAGTTCACTGAGATGCTTAAGGTTTAGGTCAACATAGCAGGGTGTTAGTATGATCTTTAATTAAAATGAGTCGTACTATAATCTACGTGGTACAGTTCTTTCTGAAGTCAGTCGAAAAGCCTCTTAGAATACACTCTAGTTCTGGGCGCCGCGAGACGATAGAGCTCCAAGCGCAGCTCTGGCGCCGGCGGTGGGACCGCGGACCGGACTGTTTTAATTTTGGTTGCTGTTACTACTGATATCTGAGCAAAAGTGTTGCTGCTAACTGAGGGAATCTCTGCAACCTGTAAGTCAACAATTATATGATTGTGAGCCATGCCTTTAGTGAAGAGGAACATTGAACCCGGGACTTGTGTCGGGAAGCTCTGCTGGAGGGAATTACCAGTGAACTTGAATGTGTAACCAACAGTACTCTTGCTGCAATCGTACCCCAGCTAAGCAGTCTGAGACTCTTGCAATCAGTTGAAGACCTTAAGATAGAAGAATGAAGTCCCCCAGGTAAATGGTATTCTGTCTGCACCTCTAGACTTGAGACATCAACTCTTCCTTGGATCTGCTGCCTGCCATCCTGCAGTGCAGATTTCAAAAGTGCCAGCCCCTCTATATTGTGTGAGCCAATTACTTAAAATACCCTCCTTTCTCTTTCTTTTTCTCACATCCCCCACTACATATTATTAGTTTTGTTTTTCAGGAGAATCTTGTTGAAGATGCCATTATTATAATTGTTTGAATGTATTTAAGGTGATATTCCATATTTTTAAAGTTGCATAGTCATTGCACATAATAGGAGTTTTTCCACATGTATACACACACAATATAATGATATATTTTGGCCAATGTCATTCCCAAGTATTTACCCTCCATGTTTGTCACAAAATATTTGTGCTTTTTCCTAGCTTACAATTCACCTTTTAGTGGAAAGTCTCTTGCCCCTTTCTTCCATATTTCTGCTCCTTAATTTCTAAAGGAGTTTTATAAAACTTTGAAAATGAGAATCTAATTAATGAACTTGTAAATATGCATGCTAATGCATAATTATTTTTCCAAACTCTGAATGTTTTTTGTTATTTGCAATTATATTTCAGGAAATCACGGTTCTTGGTATGGAACAATGATGTGTCATAATAAAAAGTTGAATGAGATATATTAAAAAAAAATACACTCTAGTTCTAAAAGGAAGTTTAAAGACAGGAACAATTTGAGAGATATAGTCAGAATTAAATCCACTTAGCCTTCACAAACTACTGGTATTTGATCAAATTCTCAATCTTTTGGGAACCAATATATATATTTTTTTAAAATATTGATTTTTTTTTTTTTTTTTTTTTGTAGTTGGACACAATACCTTTATTTTAATGTGGTTCTGAGGATCGAACCCAGGGCCTTGCACGTCCTAGGCAAGAGCTCTACCACTGAGCCACAACTCCAGCCCCTGGGAACCAATATTTTTTTAAAGTACAATAACAATTAATATCTAAATGAAGCAAATTAAAAACACTAAAAGTAGGCTTTTAAAAATTGGATTCAACTCTGTTACATTGGTATAAACGTTTCTAAATACTTTATTCTTTATTTTTTCATTCATCTTTAGATAGCCTAATAATAGTTTGTGGCCTACAATAGGCCGGTAAACCAAATTTGGAAGAGCACTGATTTCAGTAGAAATTATTTGAAATAAAATTTTCTTTTTTACTATTTACATGTTAGCCTTTGCTCAGTATAAATTGCTTCCTGCCTGTTCTTAGTTCAAGTATTATCTTTCCCAAAGTAACTTGAGTAGTCCATTCCCTGTGCTCTTGCCACATTCCAAAGGAACATCCATTCCATCAATTATTATATCAATTCATTATGTTCATCTAAAGAGAATTTAAAATAGTCCTTAAGAGCCAAAGACCTAGGGAAGCTTGTGGCACATAGTAGACACTAAGTAAATATGTTTATTGAGTGACATAAGAAATGAATAAGTTGCAGCAAAATCCGAAGGCTTTAATATCCACACACTGGATAAAGAACAACTTCATTTTGCTGAAAGAAGACCATTTATTTCTCAGTCTCTGAGATTGGTTTTATGTGAATCAAATTTTTATAAAACGTATCTTTTATGGAAAGAGAAACATGCATACATTTTATAACTGTAAAACATAGATTTGGTGGTGGGGAAGTATATGGACACAAAACCTCAAACTAATTGAGATAACTTTTTAGCATCACTGGTTTAAATAGTTTTTAGTAGTGAGGCAGCAGCAAGTAGGAATCAAAAAGGGAACTGAAAATAATGTCTCCAGACTTTTAAGGTATTTTGTGCCGTGTTTCCTCCCCCCCACCTTCTTCCTTCCCCGTCACTGCAAAGATCTGGTATCCTATCCATACTCCTTCAACTTATTTCAGTAAGTATTTGATGATAGTGTACTGTATACTCTGCTAGGCACTATGAGGAGCAGAAGGGAGCTTAATTAAACATGAGATTGCAATTTTGTGAGTATGTCAGAAATACCTTAAAATACTAAATAAAATGCATTAAGTAGAAAGTATAGTAGAAGTATGTAAGAAATTTTTAAAGTTACATACATTATTTTAAATCTAAAACTGTTCAAATGCAGAATGCTTTTGAAATCTATTTTGAGACAGTCTGTTTCAGAGAGCTGTTATATATGACACAGCTATGTCAATGTGAACTACATGTAATAAATAAAACCAGTAGTATATGCATGACCTTGTCCTAGCTTAAGCAGCCCGTCAATAAATGAACAGATTTAGCTTCCAAAGTTAGAAGTGAATTCACAAGAGGAGAAAATGGTAAGAAATTTAGAGGCCTAAAAACTACTGCTGTTAATGTGATTCTAAGTAGGCAAATGAATGTTTAATTTGAAGTACTTCCCTCTCTGAGGCTGCACAACTATTTCCTTTGCATTCCAGCTCCTTGTGACTGGTTTAGGAAGAAGTACAAAAGTCTGAAGGCTAGGATGCTGGCATTGCCTTTGTGGAAAGTTCAGATCTTGCATCACTTCTTGGGTATGTGCACATTTCCAGTTCCCACAGAGAAGCTGATCCCTGGCCGAAGGCAGATAGACATAGCCAGACTGAGTCACAACTGGAGAATCAGGAAAATTATTTTTTAAAGAAATAAAGGCCCTTAAAAGGGTCAAATTTCTATAGCTAAATAGGAAGCAGTGAAAAGCTATATTTAAATTTAGATCACATTTGAGGGGTTTATAACCAAGCAATTTCAGGTTATTCTGCTGTGACAAGTTTGTTTTGGATTCATTTGGCAGTTATGAATGTTGATTCTCCTTCACAAACAGATTGATGGTCTTCTGGTGTATTTTAGCTCCATCTACCAACAATATAATGTTCTTTAAAAATGTTCATGGAATAAATGCACATCATGTTATTAAATGAATGTTAAAGACCACAATAAATACCACAAGTAATTCCTCTTTTTCTACCCTTTTTTTCTGATTAGAAGTTTATTTGTTGGAAAAGCCTGATGAGAATAAAATGAATTACTTTTGTTTATAATTTAGTGAATTTTTATATTTAAAGGAATAAGACTTAATAATCTGCATTGTTGAAATGTCAAAGGCATGGCTTTATGATATTATACTTTATAAAACAATTGTTTGAAAATTCTTTGACCTTTATTTTGAAAATTTTCTTTCATTTAAAAAGATTTTTTTTGCTCCTCCCTCATCACCCCTTCTTAGGAGCAAGCACAGGTAGTTATGTTACTTTGATTTAAATATTTTTTTTGAGAGGAAAGTACTTTTTCTGTTTCCTTATACCTGAGAACTACATTGCCTCATACATACTTGAGACTTACCCACATTTATTATAGTCACTACAAAGAATGATTTTCAGTTTTAAATATGAATACTTTCCGTTAAGCATGCCCTGCCAAGTATTTTTACTGCTTAACCTGCCTTATAAAAATAATGAATAATAAAACCAGTTGTATAGAATTCTTTAAGAGATGGCATTTTGAAATGATAGTTTGAGTGATTTAAGAATTTTCAAAGTTAATTTTGACTATAGTTATCCCTCAGTATCCATGGAAGATTGGTTACTAAAATCCTTGGATGCTCAAATCTGTTATATAAAGTTGTGTAGTATTTTCATATAACCTCTATATACCTTCTTGTGTACTTTAAATGATCTCTGGATTACTTGCAGATGCAACCATCATAGGTCTTATTGCATTTTTGGTGTTTCGTTGGTTGACTCCACTGATGTATATATCCCACAGATATGAAGAGACAATTTTATATACAATTTTTGCTTTACTCAGTTTTTTCTTCTTCTTATTTTTTGGGGTGCTGGGGATTAAACCAGAGACGCTTTACCACTGAGCTACATCCCCAAACCCTTTTAAGTTTTTGAGACAGGTATTACAATCGTGTACCACCATGCTGGGCTATTCATTTACTTTAAAACCTAGCAGTTCTTTTTCCCATTCTACTGCAGATACACATGCATAATGCATTTCCACTATAGTCCTATTTTTTATTTAAGGTAAGGCTAAGAGGGCTGGGGATAGAGCCCAGTTGGGAGAATGCTTGCCTCACATGCACAAGGCCCTCGGTTCAATCCCCATCAAAAAAAAGACTAAGAGATATTGAGTGATTTGTGTAGGGGCAGTAGAATAGACAAATGTGATTGGAACTGGGTAGATTTCATCTTTTTCTGACTTTAAAACTTATATTCTGGGCTGGGGATGTGGCTCAAGCGGTAGCGCGCTCTCCTGGCATGCGTGCGGCCCGGGTTCGATCCTCAGCACCACATACATACAAAGATGTTGTGTCCGCCGATAACTAAAAAATAAATATTAAAAAAATAAATTAATAAAAATTAAAAAAAAAACTTATATTCTATTCTACAATCCAGAATACTTACAACTTGCCAGTAGTAGAAGATCATTAAATATTTATTATTTAATTAACTGCATTTGTGCAGCTAATTGTAAGTGGTCTTTTAAATAATGTACAATATGAATTATTACAAGGGTTAATAGTTACTGGCTTGTATTTGAATTGTTGCTTTATATTTTGCTAAATATTGTTCTACTGCTTAATAACTATTGCTATGGTATTCTTGTGTGGCTTTGGAAATGAACTTCATTTATGAAGCCTACTTCATAGAATGCTGTGAGAATTAAAAAGAAACAGTATATGTAAGATACTAACTGTAGTGTAGGTATCCAACAAATGGATTATTTTCCTCTAACACACTTGACATTTTTCCTCTCAAATATACTGCTGGAGAAAATGAATCACTTTTTTTTATGACATCAGGACTAAACAAAATGACTCATCAAATTACACATTATTTTCTAGACATAGTTTAAAAAATGTTACTCTTGTATGTCCAGAAAAAAAACAAATTATGATGAACTCTGAATTAAAGACCTTGGATCCATAATCCCAAGGCTGTTATTATGATCAAAAACTACTAAATGGTATTAATAGTTTTCTCTCTATACATACTATTTATATATACTATATATATATATATGATATGTATTTTTATATTCTTATATATTATCAATACTGACAAACTTACATAAATCTTTGGATTCCATATAATCTTAAAGATGTAAATCCACTACCCCAGGACAAAGACTTAAGAGAATTCTAGATCTCATATATATTTGAGGAGACCAATATGACTATATATTGATATCAAGTGAAAAAAATATAAATGAACAAAGAGAATATATAGAATATTTTAGGCTTTCAATATAAGAAATAAGAATATTAAATCCTTAAAAGTTTATCATTTATGGTGTTTTTATTGTTTTAAAAAATACATAAATACTTGCCAATGGTATCATCACATATGCCTAAAGATCTATTTGCAAATTTTTAGAACATTCACACTCATTAAAAACATGTTAAAAATATCTATAATACTATAAAGAGAGGGAAAAGTCAAGCTGCAAAGTGAGAAGCTATTTGCAATGTGTGAAAACAAAGGATTAAAATCTAGTCTAAATTGGGCACGGTAGAACACCTGTAATCCCACAGACTAGGGAGGCTGAGGATTTCAAATTCAAGGCCAACCTTAGCAACTTAGCAAGACTCTGTCTCAAAATTAAAAAATAAAAATAAAAAGGGCTGGAGATGTGACTCGGTGACTAAGCATGCCTGGGTTCAATACCCAGTACCAAAAAGAGAAAAAAAGTCTAGAATAAAGACCTCATGTGAGATAATAATATAAAGACATACCATTCAGTAGAAAATGAATAAATAACTTCAAGTGGTACTGCATGTAAGAGGGGATAAGAGGAAATATAATTTACTAATAACTTTATCAAATGATGTCCAACCTTATTAATAATCCGGAAAACATAACTTAAATCCAAGGGCTGGGGAGATAGCTCAGTTGGTAGAGTGCTTGCCTTGCATGCACAAGGCCCTGGGTTTGATCTCCCACACCCCCCCAAAAAACAAAACAAATAAACCCATAACTTAAAACCACAAAGAAATACTACCACAGACCATTGGGTGAATAGATGTCTAAAAAATTGACATTAGTGTGAAAGGAATTATATAGAACAATAGGAATTCTCATTATATTTGGGACTGTAAATTGGTACAAGCCCTTTGAAAAATACTGTGATGTTACCTGCTAAACATGTTTTTAGCCTGTGACCCAGCAATTCTTCTTCTACGTACTTACCCTAGAAAAATTCTTGAATATGTATACTCAGAGACATATGATAAAGTTCATAGGAACATTGTTTACACTAGCAGAAAACTAGTGATAACTCAAATGTCCTTATCAGTAAATTGGTTAAATAAATATCAGCAAATTCATATATTGGAATAGATTTTACAGTGATAAAGATGTGAAGATCTATACATTTAGGATTTTAAGACTTGAGGAAATCTATGTTCTGTACAGAAAGAATAAAGGCAATTTATAAGTATCTTGAGTTTTTTTTCAATTAATGTATAAAATTCATTTGCCATTTTAATTGCAGTTGCAATTAGCATGTGTTTTTAATCCAGAAAATAAACAATGATATTTCATAACAGAGGACTTTGTAAAGGCTTCCAAATTCACTCCTTGAACATAGCTAGTATTTGCCGTATATTCATCATAAAGAAAGGAAAAGGAGAATTTCCATTTAGTACTATTTCTACTTATTAAGCAATTAAATGCAGTTATATAGAGTATATTTTCTGTTGTTTAGGCACTAATTGAACACTTTGTTTATGTTTTTGGAAAAATTGATGCTTGTGTGAATTAACAGGCCTACCAGATCCTAAAGAACTTTTTATAAAGTGGCTTCTTTCCTGAATGCTTTATTTAAAAGCCAAAAACAGTCATGAGTCAGGTTACTTTGTATTTTCAACATCATGAAACTTGTTAGGGGGGGGAAAACATCTCTGCTTCCTTACCATTGGATTGCTGTAGACTTGTATTTCTTCACTAACTACTTACCTCTTTATAATTTATAACATATTCATTTAATGTACATTATGTAAAAATATAATTTGCAGCATATAAATTTATACTGTATAATTTGCAGTTTTCTGCTAAATGTTCAAATTTGAATTTTATTATCCTGGTTATAATTATGTATTTATAGAGGCTTGACTTCACATCTGTGATATATTTTGAAGCCAGCAATGGGATCACTGACTGTACTTTTTTAGTATACTTTCTCATCATTTCAGTTTTAATGTCCATAGCTTCTTTCATTGATTCGTATCCTTTGCTAGTCTAATTTTTTGACTGTTGGAAGGAAGAACTTTCTTAAGGCAATTGTGGTGGCACACACCTGTTATCCCGGCAGCTCTGGAGGTTGAGGCAGGAGGATTGTGAGTTCAAAGCCAGCCTCAGCAATTTAGTGAGGTCCTAAGAACTCAGCGAGACCCTCTCTCTAAGTAAAATATAAAAAAGGACTGGAGATTTGGATCAGTAGTTAAGCACCCAGGTTCAATCCTTGGTACCAAAAAAACCCCCCAAACAAAACAACAACAACAACAAAAAACCCCAAAACAACTTTCTAAAATTGTATGATATCTTTTTTTTTTTTTTTTTTTACAAACAGGGTCACATGATTAGCCTACTTAAACTTTTTAATACATCTTTTTATTTAAAAAGACTGTTTCTGTTGATCTCTTTCTACATTGCTGTCTCCAATGGGAGACTCTTCATATACTCCAGACTCTTACCCAGTTCCTACAATGCATTTTATCTTTGCCCATACTGATTTCTTTGCTAGGAATGCCTTTCTTTTACCCTCAAATTCTGTCCCCTTGACCTAAAAGCCCTTGTCCTTTTTTTTTCTGTAAAGAGCATCCTTTTTCTACTTTCCCATTCCCTCAGACCTTAGTCATGATTTCTATTTGTATTCTGTATGTACTTAACATTTTTGCACTACCCAATAATGCACCATAGTAGCTATCTACATCCATGTCTATTTCCCCTAACAAACTGACATCATTGAACGAATATAAAAATGTGTTGTTTTTATCTTTAATCCTTGGCATCATTTCAGGAGTACTGCAGATCCTTTCACAAAATGGTCATTGAATGAATGTTTTGGCCTGATTAGTGTTTTTTAAATTTTTATTCCACTTAATATTCCTAATGCAGTATAAATTGAGATAGTGTATAAAGTTTCTGAGGTTCCTTCATCTAGACTTCATGCATTTCTAGTACATGTAGAGATGGTATGCTTTTTGGAAAAGAATGTATTTAAATGAAAATTTAAGAATGAAAGTTTGCATGGATGGTGGAAGGAGACCCTCATCGTTATACAAAATACATGTATGAGGATGTGAGAAAAAAAAAAAAATAGCGTCACCTTAGATTGGGTAGAGAGAAGTGATGGGAGGGGAGGGGAATGGATGGGGAGAAAGGAAGGATAGTAGAATGAAATAGACATTATTATTGCCTTGTGTATATACGTGACTGCATGACTAATGTGATTCTGCAACCTGTACACTCAGAAAATTGAGAAATTATATCCCATTTAATTCAAATGTATGATATGTCAAGATCATTGTATTGTCTTGTGTAACTAATTAAAACAAATAAAAAAATTTAAAAAAATGAAAGTTTAAAGCAACCCTGTAAAATTATAGAAGTTGTCCAAAACTAACAGAGCAAAAGTTCAGCCAGTTTAATACAAGGTAGTGTGTGTTCAATAAGTATTTAAAAAAAAATTTTTTTTAAGTTGTAGATGGACACAATACCTTTATTTTATGTATCTTATGTGGTGGTGAGGCTCAGACTCAGTGCATCACACATGCTAGGCAAGCACTCTACCATTGAGCTACAACTCCAGCCCCAGTAAGTATTGTTTAATGAATGAATTACAAAGAACCCACCAAACACATAATGCAGTGAACCAGAATAAGCATAAATAACTGAACAAATATAAAAAGCAGCCTTTTCAGATTGATGTCTTTATGGTTTTCATGTGTGAACTCTTTATGACCTTCTAAATGGCCTGTGGCAGTTAATACATATAGGAAATGGTACTGGGGAATGGATAATAAGTATAACAAGTCATTCCCAAACAGGTAAGACGAAGAATTGCATATCAAAGGTGGTTGCTAGAAGTCTGAGAAATAAAGAAATTTGAGATTATTACTCACATGCTTCAAGTTTGTCAGTGGCCTGTATGATTCACACATGTAGGTAGATATAGTTTGAAAGACAGAAGTCTTTTTCAGTTGAACTATATCATGAAAGAAGAAGAATGAAAGTGTTGATTTTTAGATGGCAGAAAAATTATAGACTGTATTATAGTTGTATTTTTAAAAGCTGTTATGAAATTAAAAAATATAAATGTATAAATTATGTTTCATTGAATATTAAACACAAAAAGTTTGTGTTGCTTGATTTTATGTTATCAGTAGGCTTCTGGTCAACAGCAGACTATTAGTAGTTAAGTTTGGTGGGGAGTCAAAAGTTGTAAGTGGATTTTTCCACTGTGTAGGGATTGTTTCCCCTAACTTTCATGTTGTCCAAGGGTTAACTGTATTTTCAAATCAAATGCAAATATGTGACAGAGTCCTTTACTTTCATTTGATTAATGTGAGTACTGTTTGTTAATGGCTCTTTGAGATGTAGGAATTTCAGTGCCATGAATAAGGATAATGAGGTAATCCCTGTATTTCCAGGAACCAAATGCTTCAGAAGCCTTTATCACCCCTTCTACTGAGCTATTTTTGGAGACTCTACCTACTGCTGCCACAAAAGCCTGGCTCAAGCTTGCCTTTTCTTCCTGGAACCAGACCTCTTTGGTAGCCTTGTTTACCTTACTTAATGCCTTCAGTTGGACTGACTGTGGCATGTCTGACTTAGACTCGGATATGATTCTTTATCATAACATTGAAGGTATTTGTTGCTCATTACATTAAAAGCAATAAAGGATTATATTTGGACATAATCAGTGTACAACGAGATAATTTTCTAAGGAAGGCTGTATGTGCTTTTCTGACTTTTGGAAGTTCTGAACAGTCTGTCTCCATGATCGTTTAATTATATTTCCAACTAGGTATACATAAACATTTTGGCAAATTGGTTCTAGCCACTGAAGTTAAACATATGCCTTCTTTCTGACCAACAACTCCATGCCTAGGAATACTGTATACCTGTGAGAAGGGAGTGTAAATGTCCACCAAAAGACTATGGGAATGTTCATGGCAGTATTAGTATAGACAAAAACTGTATACAATCATTCTTCACCAGTGGAAAAGTTAAATAAATTGTGATTTGGAATAGATTCCAAGAAAACCAAAGAATCAATTATTGTTATATACAATAATATGGATGAATCATATGATGAGCAAAAGCAGATTATATATTATATAATTTTTATCTATATTAAAATGGTTAAAACTAATCTGTATGACAGAAGTGAAAATAGTAATAACCTCCAGATTTTGTGAGGAAGGGGGCAGTAATATAATGGAAGAGTGTGAAGGAGCCATTTGGAATGCTAGAAATTGATGCTGTGATGGTAAATAAGTACACATATATGGTCATTGAGAAACGTATGTGGGCTTTATATGTTTTATACTTCAGGAAAAAAAACACTGCATCACTTTACATGTTGTACAGTACTTTATAATTTTTTCCAGTGCTGGGGATTGAACACAGGGCCTTAGGTATGTTAGGTGCTGGGGATCGAATGCAGGGCCTTATGCGTGCCAGACAAGTACTCAACCACTGAGCTACACCCCCAGTCCCCATAATAAAAATTATAAATTCCTTCCCCCAGAACTACCAATTTTTGATGCTTAGCTATGTTTACATTGGAGTCAGTTTCTGATTAGATGTCCAATATTAATATTTGTTTCAGGTTATCAGAATATTATTTTCTAAGCACATTATTAAAAAGCCTTAGATTTCTTTTTAACCTCTTTTAAAGTTTTCTGTAAATTGCAATGCTAATGTTAAAAATCATAATTTAAAACACCCTTAAAAGCCAACTTTAGCAAAAGTGAGGTGCTAAACAACTCAGTGAGACCCTGTCTCTAAATAAAATACAAAATAGGGCTGAGGATGTGGCTTAGTGGTTGAGTGCCCTTGAGTTCAATCCCTGGTACAAAACAAAAACAAACAAACAAAAATCCAAAACAAAACCACACCCTGAAAAAAAACATAATCATCTATGCATCTATTAAATTGACATTTCCATGGGAAATATTGCTTTAATAATTGAAACAGTATTGCTTGTCTCCTCCTTATCCTCTTCCCATTTCACATTATTTTTTTCTTTTAAAATTCTGTATCCACGTCCTTTAAGAAACAAACAAAAACAGTTGCTGCAAGGAAAACAGCTTCCTGCAGTGTATTTGACTGCCTCCCCCTCTATGACCTGTATTTTCATGTGATCTTCTAGGTATCAGAGACAATGTAAACATAAATAGGTGCCTACTGACCTTTCTTACAGCTAGTCTGAAGTTAGTTTTATTTTAGATCTTTCTCACTTTTGATTAATTAATACAGCAAATATTTATTGTTTGCTTATCCTTTGCCCAGCACTGGGAACATTATGGAGAATGAAAATTGGTATGGAGGCATTGATTAATAATCTCACGAAGAAATGTACAATTACAGCTATAGCTATGATAGAGAAATGCATGGGCTGTAAAGACGTATAATAGGGAGACTTGACTGGTCGGGAAAGACTTCCCTCAAAAAGTAACACTAGAACTGAAATCTGAAACATGATGATGAGGGTTGAAAGATCCTGTACCTCCCAGGTACAGGAAACAGTATGAGCAAGAGTCCTGTAGTGGGAGGGAGAGCAACAGGTATGAAGAACTTACAGAATTCATCTGTCTCTTTCAGAGGAAGCCTGAGGTTTGGATTGGGCCCAAGCTATATTAAGGAATTTTGTTTTAATCATAAGAGTAGTGGGAGGGCAATGAAGAGTTTTACATAAGCTGCAGTAAATTTGTATTTTGAAGATTATTCTGACTGCAGAAGGAAAAAGTATTTTCAGATGTCATAGTAGATTTAGGTAGATGAATTTAGGAGTGTCTTGTCCAGGTGAGAGAAAATGATGGTGAGAAGTTGATAGGTAAGGAAATACTTAGCAGGGGAAATCATTGATTGTTGGATATTAAGTGGTGCAAGAGGAGGATGACTAACATTTGAGGCTTGCATAGTTGGATGATGTGGTGTCATTTATTAGGAGAAGGAACACTAGAATACAACCATATTTTAAAAGAAAAATCACAGGTCATATTATATATTTGAAGTAAGAAATAGCCATTGTGAGTTAAATTATAAGCATATAAGTATATTGCTCAAAGGAGACAAGTCAACTGGCAGTGTAAATAGGTGTGCTAATTGTGATTGATGCTATGTATGGCAATAATATGACAGAGGTCCTCAAAACTCAGCTTTGAAAATCTATCACTTAGAAAGTAGATAGAGAGGCCTGGGGTTGTGGCTCAGTGATAGAGCACTCACCTCGCATGTGGAAGGCACTGGGTTCAATCCTCAGCACCACATAAAAATAAAATAAAGGGGTCCTGGGCTTGTGGCTTGGTAGTAGATCCCTTGCCTAGCATGTGTGAGGCACGGAGTTCAATTTTCAGCACCACATATAAGCAAATAAATAAATAAAGGTCCATCAATAACTAAATAAAAAAAAAAGAAGAGAAGAATGAGTGTTGAGAAAAGCTGATTAGAGGTTGGGGGAAACTAAATTTTTTTATTTTTAGATAAAAGAAAATGCTGATTATTAGTCATAGGATTGTGTTGTTTTTATTTGAAAATTAAAAAAAAAATGATTCTAAAACACATGGAGGAGGGTAGTGGGGATTGAAAACAGGGGCACCTTACCACTGAACTACATCCCCAGTCCTTTTCTATTTTGTGAGACAGGGTTTCCCTAAATTGTGAGTCTCCTACCTCAGCCTCCCAAGTAGCTGGATTACAGGCCTGCTTTATCAGGCCCTGCAGCACTTGTTTGTTTGTTTTAACCCTTTATTTGTTCCTCCTAGATATCTTTGTCTCTTAAATGAGAAACAGTTGTGTACATGTCAGGTGTGCCTTTCAGTTCTAATACTTAGAAGGGAGGTAGTTTATGCCACAGGAAGTGTTTTATCGGGAAGCAGATGTGATCCAGTGATAGGAGATGGGAAGGGGATGTTTTGTTATTAATTACTTAGCTTTCTTATAAACAAGGAATTTGTATTTCTGAAAGATGTCTTTTTCTTATTAATAGAAATCAATCCTATCTTTAAGAATTTTTATGAGTTGGTCTAAGAAGTATGCACAAGTCAAAGAAGTCTAGACTCTCTTTGTTAATTGTAGCATATTTCATAATATAAAATATCATGTAGGATATGTAGAATAGATTTTCTTTCCCATAGGAAGTGGTGGCAGACTATTTGTAAACTGAGAAAGCTTGAGTTTTGCCTTTTCACCACTATTCGATTCTCTTAGTTGAAATAAATTTTAAAGATATTACAGTGAGAAACTCAATATCCTGTTTTAAACTTTAAGAACTTAAGTATTTAAACCAAGTAACACTAGAATATGTAAGACCTAACATCACAGCTATATTGTTCAGTCCTGAACTCTCAACTGTGTTCTGTGCATTATAGTTTGAAAAATGTTAATTTACGTAGGTTTTGGAATCCTAAACTGGTCATTTGGATATTTGTTGTTGTTTTTTTATTAACTAGGTAATTATAGACAAGTCCTTTCTTTCTGGTCTTGTTGTATTATTTATGAAAGACCTGGTTAAGGTTGACCTATGATGATTTGCTTAGTTTTCTGTTCTTATTCTGATTCTATAGGTTATTGTTCAAAATTTTATTTTTTCTATGGGTAAATTTTAAATACATGTTTATTAAAGTTTTCTGCTTTCAAAAGGAATAAAAGCACACATGCTTATTTCAAGTTTTTGTATATTATAGAAATTAATAATTTAAAAATGAAAATATCTCATAATTCTACCCTAAATGAAAAGAACAGATTTTTTTTTGATGTATATCATTGTACCAGGTACATACTTGCCGCAGTCCGGCTGCAGCAAAATAACCGGGGGATGACGAGGAACTTGTGTAGATTGATACAGCAGGAGTGGGAGCCGTTTATTGTAGGACAGGAGGGGTATATATACATTACACACAGCTTATCTTAATTAACATAAACTAGATACAGCAGTCAACCAATAAGGAATCTCTACACTTAATGGCTCGCTGGCGTTACTTCACAAACCACTCCCTCTGGCAAAATGCCAGGCGCCATCTTGACTTGTTTACAGACCCTAACACATACTCGTATATTAAAGATCATCATTAACAAAAGTGGGATTTGCTCTACTTTTTAATGGTCTATTTTGCTTTCTGTCTTATCTCTTAGATCTCTTTACATATTCGTCTTTTTTCTGTTATTAATATGAAAGTAATATATAATCATGGTTACAAATAAAAATTGTAAAGGTTTAAGGTGATTTCTCAGTTATACTATCTATCCACAGGTAGTCACTTTCATAAATTTCTGTGTCTTTATAGTATTTATATATACTATATGTGTTTCATTTTGTGTGTGTGTGTGTATACACACACACACACACATACATACTGTGATTTTTTTTTTTATCACTTTCCCATTATGTTCATAAAGCATCTACCTCTTTTCCTTCCATTGCAAAACATTGTTACATGCACATGCATTGGTAGAAATGGAAGTGCAAAAGACTGCTGGATTTTTAATTGGGCTTTTTTTTTTTTTGTTTGTTTATATGGTACAGATAATCTTTGCTGTCTCTAAGAAAGAGGTTTGACTAGGTTTACTGTAGCTTTGATTCTTAGCACAGTCCTGTGAGCATTCCATAGGTCTCTGTGTGATATGTACAGTCTTGGTGCACATTTTAGGCTCATGTTCTCACTTTGTTCTTGAATTTCAACATAATTTTCTATTTTGGTGAACCTGACTGATTCATATGGGAACCACTAGAACTTTAGTTGTTGTAGTTTAAAAATCTATAGTTTGCTGTTCACTATTTGATCTACCGACCAGTGGCATAGGTCTCATATGTTTCTCAAAAATGCACATTCTCAGGCCCTGTATCCATCTATTAAATGTAGATCTACATTTTAATAAGATCCCTTGGTGGTTCACCCACACATTACAATGTGAGAAGCACTCTCCTGAAGCAGATCTGTTGCTTTATTCTGGGGGCCTGGTCCTTTGTGAGTACATGAATGTGGTCCTTTGTTTCTTTTTGTTCTGATCAAGTGAAAAAGAAGAAAAGGGGAAAAAACATAAAGATGTTTGAACTTCAGAACTGAATACTAAGGTTATTCTTATGTGGTTTGGAGTGTTCAGAGATGGAGCCTTCGAAGGTGATAGGATCATGATAGGATTATGATTCGTGGTTGGATGGTATTATTCGGAGGTGGTGAAAACTGTAGGGGTTGGGGCCTAATTGGAAGAAGGAGGACACTGGGGTGTCCTAGAAAGTTATATTTTGTCCCTGACTCCTTCCTGTCTCTCTCCTTCCTGGATGCAATGAGCTAAGCATCTTCTGCTGTGATGTTCTCCCATGCCTCAGGTCCAAAGCTATGGGGTTGACCAACTATAGACTGAGATCATTGAAACCATGAGCCAAAATAAATCTTCCTCCTTTAAGTTGTTTTTCTCATTTATTTTGTCATAGTGAGGCAAAGCTGCCTATCACATATCACTGATTTTTTTGTTCCTTGCAATGATAGGGTCTCCTGTTGATCTTTCCTGGCTTACAACATCAGCTGTATAGAAGAGAAGGGAAAATAAATTCAGGTGTGATATGATACTTGTTTAGAAAAAAAGGATTTATACTATACAATTGATTCAAGGGAACAATTTGAGCATTGTGTGAATTTTGTATTGGCCTTTGTGCCACTAGTTTGTGAGAAACACTAGCTGAATGTAGGAAACTGAATCCAACTAAACCAAGCCACGTAAAAATACTAAGAATTCGTGCATCTTTTTACAATTTTTTGTCTTTTTCTTTTTTTAATTTGTAGAATTCATACATTGTAACTACCACTTACCTTATTTCTCCACATTTTTTTATGAGCCACACTCATCCACCTATGATGTTATAGCTGTCCTTCCAGTTTCAGATAATGCTTTACCTACCACTTCACAAAATGCTGCAATTTGTCTGATGCCTACTTCCACAAGCAAACTTCAAGGTTTTTATTTTATTTTTTAGAGTTACATATCTGACAAATAAAATAATGCTGTAGTTTTTATTCACTTCATATCTTTTTAAACTTGTTCTTGTCAAAGTTTCTTAATACTACTAAGAAACTTCATCTTCCCCATAAGCCCTGAGGTTTTATTGTGCAGTTTTGCTAAGTGGTGGTTTTTAGGAATGCATGTCACATTATAGCAGAACTGACTGTAGATGAAAATAATCTAAAAAAGGTTCAATCCTTTATGCTTTAGACTTCATAAAAATTCTCTTGCTACATACTTCCCTAACGTCCTGTATTTCCTTCTTCCAAATATAAACCTTTCCCAATAACTGGAAGTACCAAGAAGGTAGACTGTAATTTTTATTTTCTTTCTTAAAGAATTTTTTTATTTGTTCTTTTTAGTTATTCATGACAGTAAAATGTATTTTGACATATCATACTTACATAGAATATAACTTCCCATTTTTGGGTTATACATGATATAGAGTTACACTGGTCATATATTCATATATGAACATAGAATAGTTATGTCTGATTTATTCTACTGTCTTTCCCACTTCCATCCCAAAGCCTGTAATTTTTTGTTCCTTTAGACTTAGTATAGTGCCTGATGCATGATAGGTGCTCAGTAGCAATTTGAACTTAAGTGCTTGTCTATTTATTCAAAGAGTTCAGATGTTATTTTGATTTAGCAAGTTGAATAAACACTATACAGATTTAATGGAATTCCAATCAAAATCCCAGCGTCATTCCTCATAGAAAAAGCAATTACGAAATTCATCTGGAAAAATAAGAGACCCAGAATAGTCAAAACAGTCCTTAGCAAGAAGAGTGAAGCAGGTGTCATCACTATACCAGACCTTAAACTATACTACAGAGCTATAGTAACGAAAACAGCATGCTATTGGCTCCAAAATAGACATGTAGACCATTGATACAGAATAGAGGATACAGAACAAACCCACATAAATACCGTTATCTCATAGTAGACAAAAGCACTAAAAACATATATTGGAGAAAAGATAGTCTCTTCAATAAATGGTGCTGGGAAAATTGGAAATCCATATGCAGCAGAATGAAACTAAACCCTATCTCTCACCATGCATAAAATTCAACTCAAAGTGGTTCAAGGAATTAGACCAGAGACCTTATGCCTAATAGAAGAAAAAGTAGGCCCAAGTCTTCTTCATGTAGGATTAGGCCCCAACTTTCTTAACAAGACTCCTAAAGCACAAGAAATAAAATCAAGAATCAATAAATGGGATGGATTCAAGCTAAAAAAGTTCTTCTTAGCAAAGTAAACAATCAATGAGGTGAAGAGAGAGCCTACATTTTGGGAGCATATTTTTGCCACACGCACGTCAGAGTACTAATCTCCAGGATGTATAAAGAACTCAAAAAAAACTTAACACCATGTATAAAGACATGAATGGTGTGACTTTACTTTGTGTACAACCAGACAAATGAAAAATTGTGCTCCATATGTGTACTAGGAATTGAAATGCATTTTACTGTCATATATAACAAATTAGAACAAATAAGTTAATTAAAAATTGCAAATTGTTGTTACAAAAGTATAAAAGTAATTAGTTGCTACTGTAGGTGACAGAAATTGTTGTTCTTCTGATAGCCCAATCAGCAGCCAATTTTTATTTTATTGTATTTTATTTTAATTTACTAGGAATTGAACTGAGGGGTACTTAATCACTGAGCCACATTTCCCAGTCACTATTATTATTATTATTATTATTATTATATTTTTAAATTTTGAGACAGCATCTCAATAAGTTGCTTAGGGCCTCACTAAGTTGCTGAGGCTGATTTAGAACTTGCAATTCTCTGGCTTGGATTATAGGTGCATGCCAGTGTGCCTGTCTCAGCAGCCGATTTTTATAGCAGGATTCTTAATGTAGTAATTCAGTGGTAATAATATCATTGTTTCTAATTTTAGTAAAATTATAAACACCTTAGATTTTTTAAATTCATAAATTCATTACATACATTTGAAAAATTTAGATGCATGGAAATGGAAGGAGACCCTCAGGGTTATACAAAAGTATATACAAGAGGAAGTGAGGGGAAAGGGAAAAATAATACAAGGGGGAGAAATGAATGACAGTAGAGGGGGTAGAGAGAGAAGAGGGGAGGGGAGGGGAGGGGAGGGGGGATAGTAGAGGATAGGAAAGTCAGCAGAACACAACAGACACTAGTATGGCAATATGTAAATCAATGGATGTGTAACTGATGTGATTCTGCAATCTGTATATGGGTTAAAAATGGGAGTTCATAACCCACTTGAATCAAAGTGTGAAATATGATATATCAAGAACTATGTAATGTTTTGAACAACCAACAATAAAAAAATTAAAAAAAAATAAATTAGTTTTGTTCATTCAAAAAAAAAAAAAAGAAAGAAAAATTTAGAAATTGGAACATGCCAACTTATTGTTTTAAATTCAGATTAAACATGAAGCTTGGGGAAAAACCTGACAAATGATATTAGGCTTTCATGATAATAGATAATAATGTTGAGCACTTGTTATCAAACTTTAGTTAGCTGTGAGAAAGCAAAACTTCTTCTTTATTTGACTAAGCCTCCATATAGTCTGTCACTTCCTCCAACTACAGATCTTTATGCTTTCTGATTTCAGTTGATCCTTTTTCTGTTTTTTAGTATGTCCTAGTTTCATATTCCTCAATTAAATAAGGAAGTTTATGGTTAGAAAAATTGTGGTGGCTTTTCAAAAGAATCGTTGATTAATTTAAAAACTTCCATAATTTTTCTTACTCTTAATCTTAGCTGTTTGGTATGTAAGAATATTTTATCACTTAATATTGATTTGAGTTTTACATTGTTGATTTTGGGTCTCAAATTCCATTCTTATCATGCAGTGTTTCTTGAAAACTTTAATTTTCCACTGAGCTTTTATAACGGGGTGATCTTAATCGACTTCTCTCCCTCATAAAACCTGAAAAGCCTGATATCTTATTATAATACTGAAAAGATACTCTGTCAGGGAACTTCACTGTATTAATAAAAATATCTGTATTATAGACTTAAAGTAGTTGTAAAATTGAAAGAAATTTGCTTGTGTAATGCTTTAACATAATCCCTACCTATAGACAATTTGCAAGAGTGCAAGAAATTCCATATACTCTTTACTTATATTCACAATTATGTACATTTTGCTCCATTTACTTTACCCTATTTTATCTCTCTCTATATTAGGTTTAATTCCTGAGTCTGAAAAATTGTGATCTTTTGTCCCTAAATACCTCTGTATATTTCTTAAGAATGAGAATATTATCTAATATAACCACAGATTATTAAAGTGAGGATTTTTAACATTGACATATAATTCTTTTATTTATTTATTTATTTATTTATTTATTTATTTTTTAGAGAGAGAGAATTTTAATTTTTTTTTTTTCGGCAGACACAACATCTTTGTTTGTATGTGGTGCTGAGGATTGAACCTGGGCCGCACGCACACCAGGCGAGCAAGCTACCGCTTGAGCCACATCCCCAGCCCCTGACATATAATTCTTTAATCCATAATTTATGTCAAATTTTGTCAGACTATAGCCATAAGGACGTTATTGGAAAAACTACCAGTTTAGGATGCAATACAAAATTGTGTATTGCTTTTGATTATCTATCTTTAGTTTCCTTTAAAATGAAAGAGTTGCATAGTCTTTCTTTATATTTCTGGATCTTGATATTTTTTGAAGCAAGGAGTTGTTCTTTTATAATGCTTTTTAATTTGGGATTGTCTGCTGGCACATAATATCCTTTTGTCTCAGTAGTAGTACTGGGTTATTGGTTCATTCATTCTTTTGTCGGTTGGTTGGTTCATTCACACATTTATTCATTCTTTTCAATGAATTTACTCCTTTCTTGAGCCCTAGGATACACAGAAAATAGTTTCACAATTGCCAATCTGTAATACTGGATAAGTAAACGTAGTAACTAGAGTTTATTGTTGCTTACTGATTTTTAAGACAAAATTTAATTATGGGGAAATAAGTACATTTTAAGGGTACATTTAATGATTTTTGACAAGTACACACACACACACACACACACACACACACACACTATACATCCCTATCAAGACTTACAAAGTTTCCATCATCCCACACAGCTTCCTGGTTCCTCTTAATGGTTTCCTCCACTACTCTACATTACTTTTCAAGTCCCCTCACCTCCTTTCTATTCCCATTTAAGATTAGTTTTGTCTGCTTTAGAATTCCATGTAAATGAAATAATATATAGTATGCACTCTTGTATCCACTTTCCATCATTGACACATCTGTGAGATTCATCCATTTACTTTATGAGTTAATTATTCTTTTTATAGCTGAGTAGTATTCTATTGTATGAAAATACTGTATTTTATTCATTTTACTATGATATATATTTGGGTTGTTTCCAGTTTAGTTCCACTATAAAAAACTGTTATGGAGATATATTTAAAAATTTTTCTTATACAAATAGTTGTAAGTAGAATTACTGGGTAGCGTTGTATGTTTAACTTGTTAAAAAAAAAACTGCCAGCATATTTCATGGTAATTGTACCATCTTACGCTGCTATTACCAATTTTTAGAGTTCTAGTTGTTCTGTATCCTCACCAATATCTGCTTTTATCAGCTCTTTTTAGCCATTCTTGTGGATGTGAGTGACATCTAATTATGTCTTTAATTTCTTTCCTTAATTTATTGAGATTAAATACTTTTCATGTGCTTTTTAGCCTTTAATTTTTCTTTGTAAAGGATTTATGCAAATAATTTTTTTAAACTAGTAAGTTGTAGAAGTTCTTACGTATTGTGGTACAAATTGAGATATTTTTATAGTGGATAGTTTCTGACAGTTTTTAGTTTTTCTAATGATGTCTTCTATAAAACAGAAGTTTTTCAATTTGTGAAGTCATATTTAGTAATGTTTTCCCATCACAATTACTTCTCTCTGTGTTCTAAGAATTCTTTGCCCACCCTCAAATCACAAGTATATAGTTTCATTTACAAGCTTTACAGTGTGATATTTTACACTTAGGTCTATTTCCCATCACAAATTATTATTTTTTTGGATGATGTGATGTACCATAAAAAGAGAATTTAGAACATAATGTTCATTGTTTCTTTATATAAATTAACATTTATAGGTGTTTTTGTTTGTTTTTAAGTGCTGGGAATTGGACCCACAGCCTTACAAATGCTAGGCAAGCATTCTACCATTGAGCTATACCCCCAGTGGGGTTTTTTTTTTTTTTTGTACCAAGGATTGAACTCATGGGCACTTGAACACTGAGCCACATCCCCAGCCCTATTTTGTATTTTCTTTAGACACAGGGTCTCACTGAGTTGCTTAGTGCATCACTTTTTGCTGAGTCTAGTTTTGAACTGGCCATCCATCTGTCTCAGCCTTCTAAGCCACTGTGATTACAGGCGTGTACCACCACGTCTGGCTATAGGTGTAGTTTTAAAAAAAATATTTATATTTTAGTTATAGGTGGATACAATATCTTTATTTTATAGTTTTTTTATGTGGTGCTGAGGTTTGAACCCAGTGACTCACGCATGGAAGGCGAGCTCTCTACTTCTGAGCCAGAACCCCAGCCCAGTACATGTATTTTTAATAAGGGAAAAAATTATTATTGTAAGACCCTCTAATTTGATGTATTGTTTTTGAAAAAGCCAAATACTTCAACATTTACTTCATATATGAATGTATAAATTTAGAGACTATATATTTAAGCAAAGAAAGTGAGGTTATTGCTTTGTAGTAATGGAAATAATAGAATATTTCAATCTGTTTTTAAAGGAATATAGAGGTTAAATTTCTTTATTGTTCATACTATACTAAGAAACATATAAAAAATATAAATTCATTGTGCACAGTTTACAAATAAATGGACAGTTTTTTTTTGTTTTTTAATTTTGTTTTTTTGGTGGTGCTGGGGATTGAACCCAGGGCCTTGTGCATACAAGGCAAGCACTCTACCAACTGAGCTACAACCCCAGCCCCCTAAATGGACAGTTTTTAGTTTGCCAGAGGAAATCGCTTTTTTTTTTTTTTTTATCCAACTCACAAAGTAGCTTTGATTGCCCTGTCATATCTCTCTTATTGGTGGTCTGAAGTGTGTCAGACTTTCCATTTGAAACCCCTATTTTCAGGGGGTTATGAGTAGACAGTTGAAGAAACTGTAACTGGCCAAAAACTTGGCACTCATGATCTTGGTTCGGTATAAGGTACTTGCTTTAAAAAAATGTTAAATAGTCAGCTCTTTTTTAAAAGTGTAAGTAGCACAAAGAGGAATAAAGGAATTTCTTTGGTTAAACAGATAGGAAAAATATTTCCAACCAACTTATTCCAATTAGATTTGCATAGAAAACTTTCCTGTTCTACAAATTATTTAAGTATGTACGTTTTTTATGTTTCCATTTGCCACAGGAACTTTCCTTAGGATTTTCCTTTTTTAGGGGTTGGAATATAGCTCAGTGTTAGAGTACTTGGCTAAATGAGGCCCTGGGTTTGATTTTCCTTTTTCTTTACTATAGTTCATAGCAAATACCTTCTGATGCTGTTCTTTTCTGTCCAGTAAATACTTTCTAAATTCTAAATATGTAACATATTTACATCAAAAATGAATTTAAGTTTTGGCTTTTTTTTCTTTTTGCTGTGCTAAATTGAATAAAAAGTGTATAACCTTACTTTACTTTTTAAAGATCAATATCAACTTTGAGATAGATTGTAGTTGTAAATAGTTTTGATTTGCTTGAAATTAAATTTCTGAAATGCAGATCTTTGAAAACTCTGCAGAGGAGCTGTAATTCTAAGAACAGACTTTTAAACAAGTTTGGTTTGTTTTCCTTCATCTTTTGGAAATTATAGATGTCCACTTGTGTACTTACTTTCATAATCTATTTTTAACTCACTCATTTGCATGGTAAACACTTGATTACTATTGGTCCATAAAGGTGTTTGTGGTTTTTTGGCATTTTTAGTTCTCTACTTATTTTTTAAAAATCACTTCCTGAAAATATAATACATAGATGTTAGTTGTTACAGGAAAAGAGATGTTCTTTTGGAAAACTTTATTTTCTTCTCTACATTAAAGAAAATTTACTTCAGGCAAGGGGTTTTAGGTGCTGCTGAAATTTTGGAGATCTGGGGAAAATGGGGCAATAACATGATACCAGCTCTTAAGCAACAACATCTGCTGTGGTTCAAAGCCACACAAAGAAAGCTGCTTAAGCAGTCGAGTGTTTTGGACTGCCCGGACAAGTGTGGTTCAACTGCAAAGACTGCAGAATAGAGGAAACTTTAAAGTTTAGAGAAGTTGTTAAAAAATGGAGTCGTGGAAAATGAGCATCTTTAAGAAACAAATACCACATAGTCCTCCAAGCTATGGAAGATCTTTGTCAGAACCTGCTTATGCAAATTCTGAGATAGGAACAAGTATTTATCAGCGGTGTGGTCCATTGAAAAGCAAGAGGAAGAAAAATGAATATGCTGTTTCCAATGTAGAAAAGACACTGGGTGCTTATCGATGGCAAAAACATCATGATTTTAGGTTGAAAGGGGGCAAATGGGAGAGATTGCAGAATAATAAAGGAGAACTGGATGAACTAAAGGTCCTGCCAGAGATGATCTGTACTAATAATGCTTCTTCCTCTGATAAGGAGGTCTTTCGAACATCAACAGAGAAGCTGAACTTTGTCAACACTCAGAAACTTCGGGCTCCATTCACCAGATCTATTTCAGAACCAGAGCCCCGCTGCACTATCAAATGTATTAGACCATGGCCGACTTCAGTGGGGTCAGTGGAGTCTGAACAGCAGGGATATTTCATCCGTGGGATTTTCTCAACTCTTTCCAATGGCTTTTCCAGGATGCTGAGTCTAAAAGGAGAATCGTTCAATGAGCCAGTAAGAGAAGGTATATTGTGATAATAAGGGGGAAAAAGGATGGCTCAGATTTAATTACTATTGAAATTTTAATTGTTTTTATAAGCAGCTAAACCATTTTATTTGCTCACTATAAATCAAATTTATTTCATAGCACATTTGAAAAGGTATAGCCTCTGCTTCAGAAACCCTCTTTCAATAAGTAATAATAAATAATAGTAAGAAATGAATGGATTGGCTAATTGAAGAATTTTATATGATGTTAGTTTTTGAACTCTATTTTGGGGTTTGTGTTAAAGTTTTTTTTAATCTTTATTGATCTACTTTTGTGGGTTAAGGGCAATTTAGAGAGAAATAATCAAATAATTCTCTCATGATAGTTGAGAAACAGTAGTACAAACAATTTCTACCATTATGTCTTTATAAAAATTATTTAAAGATTAATGAATGTTATTAGAACTATATAGAGTAGAATTATACACTTATTAGAATTTTCATTTGCTTATATCAAAAATATACAATTTGAATATGGAATTCAAGAACACAAATCTTAAATATTCATATGACAAAATATAAATTTGTGTTTGATTGGTTTTATGTAACAGGCTTATCAATTTTAAAAATCTCATTTAGGATTTGTTTAAATTAAAAATATGTTTGATATTGTTGTAACATTGTTAAAACCTCCTAAATTACAACTTAGTATCTGAGTTTTGGAAATGGTTGTCTATATCTGATAAACTGTTTCAATTATGTCTTAGGGCCTGTTTTTTTTGAGAAGCTTAACACTAAAACCTTGATTATGGCCAGGCACAGTGGCACATGCCCTCCCAGCAGCTTGGGGAGCTAAGATAGGATGATCACCATGTTCAAAGCCAGCCTCAACAAAAAGCTAGGCTCTAAGCAACTCAGTGAAACCCTGTCTCTAAATAAAATACAAAATATAGTTGGGGTGTGGCTCAGTTATTAAGTGCCCCTGAGTTCAATCCTCAGTACTGTCACCACCACCACCACCACCACCACCACCACCCCGCGCGCGTGCACACACACACACACACAAACAAAACAAAACTTGGTTATGGGCTGGGGATATAGCTCAGTTGGTAGAGTGCTTTCCTCGCATGCACAAGGCCCTGGGTTCAATCCCAGCACCACAAAAACAGACAAAAAAAACTTGATTGCATCTTCACCCAAATTGACCATATCAACAAAGGTTTGTACTTCCTTAAATATTTTGGGAATGGTTGAAGAATTTTGTTATTGGAATATAATTTAATTTCTTTTAAAGTATAGTTGAATACCGGAAAATGACAGTTCAATGAAATCTTAAGTAATTTTACGTGAGTCAAAAGTTCAGTATTTTTTCTGAGCCCCAGCCTTCGTAAATATTCCTTTATTTAGTGAATTTTAATGATAATTATTTTCTTCTTTCCTTGGCAAATCGACAGTTACCAAGGGGAAAATCTTTTGTGGTGTGCTTCTGTTAACATTCCATTAAGATTTTGAAGAACCAAGTTGTTGCATTTCTTTGGATGCAAGAATGTAAGGTGATCAAATGGTGGAATGCCCAAAGGAGAGTAAGAGTTTAAATTTTCAGAACTGGTACTTCTCATGGGTAATGTGTACATTTGGTAAAAGAAGCTATATTTTAATTTTGGACTTGAAGTTCACTTTCAGTTCTAAGCATACATATCAAGTTATTATTGATCACCTGCTGGTATGTGAAGTGATGTGAGAATGTGTCCCTACTTTTTATGCATTGATGATCTGCTTAAGGAGATATAAAATGTTCTGTATTTTACTTTGTCTTATCTTATCCATTGTTATCATAGAATAATTATGAATACGGAAGCATGTATAGAGTTCAAATTTAAAGTGCTGTTGTAAGGAATTTCAACTTCATTAGTAAAGAACCACTTGTGTTCTTATTAGACTTGCTATTACATATTACAGTATTGTGGTGTTTTAGTCAGCTTTTTCGCTGCTGTGACAAAGGGACCCAATTGTAACAACTGAAGAGTAGGAAAAGTTTGTTTGAGGGCTCACAGTTTCAGAGATCTCAATCCATAGACAGCTGGCTCCATTCCTCAGGGCTCCAGGTGAGACAGGAATAATGTGGTGGAAGAGTGTGGCAGAGGGAAGTGGTTACATGCTGACCAAGAGACTCCACTTGCCAGATACAAATATATATCCCAAAGCCACACCCCAATCCCCACCTTCTCCAGCCATACCCTGCCACTTCAGTTACCACTCAGTCAGTCCCAATTAATTCACTGATTGGGTTTAAACTCTTAACATTTCTCCTCCAAACCTTCTTGCATTGTCTCACATGTGAGCTTGTGGAGGACACCTCACATCCAAACCATAACATGTGGCAAGGTATGGAATTATTATAACACAGATATCTTTAATACTCCATTAAAAATTAATATATTTTTGAATTTGAAACTCCCTAATGTTTGTTACTTTTTCAGCGAGAACCATAAGATGTGAGCAACATTAAGTAAGATACTATATATTGAGAAAATTTAAAGTAGTGTTTGACACTATTTTGCCAACTATACTGGCGGTTACTCTGTATATATTACATTATTTTTTCTACTATGCAACTCCTAGAAGAAAACATAGTGTCAGTGTTCCAGCATATAGGCACAGGCAATGAGTTTTTCAATAGGATCCTTAAAGTTCAGGAAATAATTCCAAGAGTTAATAAGCTAGATGGCATCAAATTAAAAATCTTTTTGTTTGTTTGTTTGTTTTGCAGCAAAGGCAGCAATTAGGAATGTGAAGAGAGAACCTATAAAATGGGAGAAAGTCTTTGCTAGCTACTCTTCTGATAAAGGAGTAATGTCTAGAATATATAAAGAACTCAAAAACTTTATACCAAAAAAACCTCAGTTAATAAATAGGCAAATGAATTCAACAGACCCTTTGCAAAAGAAGAAATACAAATGGGTAACAAATGTATGAAAAATGTTCAACATCATTAGCAATTAGAGAAATGCAAATCAAAATACACTTGAGAATCCATCTCACACCAATCAGAATGGCAGTCATGAAGAATACAAATAATAATAAATGGAGAGGATTTAGGAACTCATTTACACTGTTGGTTTAATTGTAAATGAGTATAACCTCTATGAAAATCAGTATGGAGGTTCCTCAAAAGATTAAGCATGAAACCACAATATGACCCAGCTATACTACTCCCCAATATTTGTCCTCAAGAATGAAAGTCTTTGGTAGGCACAGTGGTGCATGCCCATAATCCCAGCGATTCAGCAGGTTGAGGAAGAAGGACAAGTTCAAAGCCAACCTAAACAGTTTAGCAAGGCGATAAGCAACTTAGCAAGTCCCTGTCTCTATATACAAAATGAAATAGGCTTGGGATGTGGCTCAGTAGTTAAAAGCCCCTGGGTTCAATTTTTGGTACCCCCCCCCCCAATAAAAAGAAAGGAAATCATGCTGCAGTGATACATGCATACCTATGTTTATAGCAGTACAATTCATAATAGCTAAACTATGGGACTAGTGTAGGTGTCCATCAGCTGATGAATGGATGAAGAAAATGTAGTATATATACCCAATGGAGTTTTATTCAGCCATAAAGAAAAAGGAAATTATGTCATTTGTAGGAAAATGGATAGGACTAGAGACCATTGTAAATGAATTAAGTGCTCAGAAGTTTAAGAGTCATATGTTTTGTTTCATGTGGAAGCTATAGAGGAAAAAGGAAAGGAAAGATGGGAGCAGATCTCATGAAAGGCAAAGGAAGATCAGTAGAGGAAAGGGGACCAAGGAGTGGGAGGTGGGGAGGAAGGGGAAAGTGCTGGGAAGTTGTATTCACTGAATTATATTACTACATTGTGAAATACGTGCATGTGGGAATATGTAACAACAAATCCTATCAGTATGTACAACTATAACGCACCAATTAAAAAAGTAGGGAAAATAATTTTTCGACAAAGAAATTGTTCCTACATGGATATCATTTTTTAAAAAAGAAGAGGATATCTGGTTGAGTTTGTTATAATTACTGAAGGTAAATAAATTACAATATTCTAGTATGAAGTTGTGTGAAATCACTTGTTTTGAACATATTCTGACCATGAGCAAGTAATAATTTATTGTATTCAGTGACAATTACTATCAGGATGTGAGCAATGAAATGTACTCAGGATTTCTAGTTCAAGAGGGAGAATGCTCAGTGTCTTCACTGCTATTCTTTATTCAACTGTCCCATGATTCAATATGTATTCCTTCTTCTGATACAATATATGGATCAAGAGATACAATATAAAATAAAACTCCTTATAGCTAAAAGTAGACCGAACTACTTTGAACTCATGCCTAAGCCTGGGATAAACATTCTTGGAATAGTAGAAACATTATATGAAGTGATAACTTAAGCAGATTATGGTGTATCAAGCCAGCAAAGTACCATATAGTCTACATCGTTGCCATTTTTCACCCATGTGAAAGTTATGTATTTAATGTATGTAACAGTTGGACAGTAGATTATTTGGAGGCAGTCTGAGTCCTAAATTACTTTTTCCTTCCCTTTCAGCAGGTAGAGAGAGGAATGAAAGCTTTAAAACAAAAAAGTTGGATATCAGATGATTTTAATATTTTTCTAAATAGTTTTCTTTTAACATTCTCATTAAATTTTAAACAACTTTTTCATAAATCTAACTGGAAGGAACCTTACACAGCAGCAGAATAACTATGTATTCGATTTTTGAGATATTGTTCTAATCTGGAAGTACAGCTTATCTTTTTATTAGGTATCTAGTGCATCATCACTTATTCTAGGGAATCAATAACAAATCAGGAAAAAAAAAACAAATGAATAAAAAAAATGGATAAACTCATGCATTTATAGAACACTACACATAAAAATAATAGTAGTAAAGTCCAGTTACAATAAGAATTTACATAATGCCTAAGATCCTCTCTATAATCAGACTTTCTGTTTGCTTTGTATAATAATTAGATTAAAAAGAACTTGGGTTGGGGTGCTGGGGCTTGGCTCAGTGGTAGCACACCTGGCTGGCATGTGTGAGGCACTAGGTTCTCAGCACCACATATAAAAAAATAAAATAAAGGTCTATCAACAACTAAAAATAATTAAAGAGAAAAAAACAAAGAACTTTCTCAGGCTGGGGTTGTGGCTTAGTGGTAGAGCGCTTGCCTCACATGTATGAGACACTGGGTTTGATTCTCAGCGCCACATATAAATAAATTAATAAAATAAAGGTCCATCAACAACTAAATATGTATATTAAATTTTTTAAAAAGAACTTTATACCATGCAGATAAATGTTTCTTTTTCATCATTTCTCCTAATAATTTATGCTTCTCTGCATGCATAATATCTAACCTGCTAGCATTTTGTCACCCATTCTGTGGCATCTAAGCTGTAAGCAGTTGATCCAGTATTTTGTCACTTACAGTATTTTTTTTCCTATTTGTGCATCCTTGAAATTAGTAAGTATGTGTAAAATAAGCTAGAAAATGAACTTAAATATTTCAGGTTATTTATATATCTAAAGTTATTCAATATATTAGTATAATCTTTTCATTTTGAATAAATATATTCTGATGTATTAATATGCTAGACCTGCCATAACAAAAATACAAGATGGGTGGCTTAAACAAATTAATTTTCTTAAAATTCTGGAAGTACAAGATCATGGTGGTAGTAGGACTGGTTTCTCCTAAAGGCTTTTGCTGTGGCCCTACTTTGCCTTTGCTGAGTGTGGAGGGGCCTCTAGCATCTCCTCCTCCTCTTATTAAAGACAGCAGTTCTGTTGGATTACACTGCCACTCTTATGATTTCATTTAATCTTAATCACCTCCTTAAAAGTCCTATCTCTAAATATAGTCACACTGAAAGTTAGGGCTTTAACATATGAACCTTGGGGGTGGGCACACATAACCATTTCAAGTGTATAGTAAAGTGGCTTCCCACTACTGTGCACCATCACCACCTTCCATCTTCAGACTATTTTTTATCTTCCCAAAGTGAAACTCTCTATTCATTAAACACTGATTTTCCATTCTTCCCTCTCACTGGTCCCTGATAACCATCATTTTGCTTTCTGTCTTAATGAATTTGACTGTTAGGTACCTCATATAAGTGGAAACGTGTAATATTTGTCTTTTTTTTGGACAGATTTTTTATTTTAATGTATTCACAGAGTTGTATTACCACACTACAATTTGAGGACTTTTTTTATCACACAAAAAAGAAACCCTGCACCAAGCAGTCACTCCCCATATTTTTCCCTTAAAGATTCCCATCCATTCCACATAGGTAATAACCACTAATGTACTATATAGATTTACCTATAATTTTGATATAAATAATGTTATCCAAGATGTGACCTTTTGTGTCTTGTCTCTTAGCATAATGTTTTCATGGTTCATCCATGTTGTAGCATCTTTCAGTACTCTATTTTTTTTTCTGAACAAATAAAATTCTATTGTATGGTTTATACGATATTTTATTTCTACATTCAGCATTTGAGAGATGTTTGTGTTTTGTCCACCTTTTACTATTATGACTTATACTGCCATGAACATTCATGAACAAGTTTTTGTGTTAAAGTATGTTTTTATTTTTCTTATTTATCCTCATAATTTATAGGTGATTATTCTGCTTTCCAAATAATGATTTGGTGTTTTTGGGACATTAAGTCACTTTAAATTTTTCATTTATTATCTAAACATCTAATAGTCTTGCTATTGAATTCTTATTTAAATAAATGTATTCAATCAATAAATATTTATGTGTACACATATATATATCATAAATATTTTTAGTAATTAGCAATTTCCTACACCTGTGCTGATGATATAAATATAGATATATTGTTCTAGTATTTCCCGCTGGTAGCTTGAATACAGTGAACAATGTGATTTGTCTACATTTCCAAGATGATTGTCATATTTATATTTACCTAAAGCCGGTTTTAGTCATTTTCTCATGCTCTCGCCATTTATTTGTGAAAAAGCAATGAGAAGAATAAGATGATCACTCTAATTTAATCACTCTAAATCTGTGATTATGAAACCTTATCCATATGAGTATACAGGTTCTTAGTGACTGATTTTAGTCAGTAAACCACAAACATTTTTCCTGTTATTCTCATGAGGAACTCGGAGTGAGATATCCTTAAACTTTCTTTTCTCCTAATTTCTGGATTCAGGGATTTGCATGCCTGTACAAAGTAGGAATCCTGTGTTCTGTTCATGTTTTTAGATATTTTCACCAAAATATCAAAATAATTTGAAGCTTAAGGGACTCCAATTCATTATAACTTAGCACAGTATGTAATCATAATCTTGGGAAAAATAAAGGATATTTTGAGTGCCATGTGTGTGGTTTGTTGTTCTGGAGAAAAGTGGTATCTAGTGGTTAGAACATATGAGTTTCTGTCAGCATTTGTGGTTTTTATTCCCAGATCTAGGCTCTTTTATAAAGAGAAGCAGAGTCCATGCCTGGTATGTGTTTAATACACTGCTTTATATACCATAGATATATTGTAAATAGTAGTGAAGATTTTATGCTACTGATAGAATAATCTTCACATTGTTCATTTTATGTAAAGTAATGATAGCTATTACAGGTAATTAGTGATTCAGTTTTTTAAATTTTTTTTTGGTAAAGTTGAGAATAACATTCCCATGTAATAGAGATGGAATTTTAAACAATATATAACGAACATTTTTTATCCATTCTGTTTACACATGAGTCTCTGTCAAATGGATTGTTGAAAACTGTACTTAATGTAGCTTATCCATTTCATATGCCAGAATCTCAGAATAAAGAATATGCTTTAGATTTTGTGATGATTTTAATTTATGAACATTAGGCTCTGATGTCCTAGTATTTAAGTTTTATTTACCTCCATCCTTTTGATGGCATCCTAATCAGGGCTCTTTTAAAAACCCCTTTTGTAATATTGCTGTA
This sequence comes from Marmota flaviventris, assembly GCF_047511675.1. Classification (NCBI taxonomy): domain Eukaryota; kingdom Metazoa; phylum Chordata; class Mammalia; order Rodentia; family Sciuridae; genus Marmota; species Marmota flaviventris. The sequence continues at coordinate 98,994,708 of NC_092509.1, read as the reverse complement.
CCTTGAGGTGACTGAGGTGTTCTCCTAAAATAAGGTATTAAAGGTATTTTCCTAGTTTATTAAAAATAGATGAATGACATGTTTTTATTTTAAAAATTTCTTTTTAAAGTATTTCTTAACATTTTGGTGACTTGTTCCTTAGTCTATAATAAAACTAAGTATTTCACTTAACTAAATATCAACTGCTATAATTACTTTTTGTCCCTTGTCTTAACTTTAGGGCATTGCTTTTCAAACAGAACATTTTATGAACACCTATACCTGTTGGCTACTGTGAACAGAAGTCAGTTGATAGTGGATATTATGGTATACCTGGTTTATTATTTATTGGGCTGATAGGTATGCCTCAGATGTTGCTATTAGGCCTTTACTTTGAGTCTGTATCCCCTTGAATAATCTTCCCCATTCTTTTTATTGCATTCTAGTTCCATCATTTTGTTGTCAACCCCATTTCTTTTTTTAAATTATTTTTTAGATGTTGATGAATTTTTATTTTATCCACTTATATGCTGTGCTGAGAATCAAACCCAGTGCCTCACACATGGTAGGCAAGTGCTCTTCCACTGAGCCACAACTCCAGCCCTTCAACCCTATTTATTTTGAAGGAGATATTTATTGCAATTTAACAATAATAATGTTCATTAAAAATTTTTTAATAGGTCCATTTCTCATATTTTTATTTTTATTCCTTTAGTTTTATTTCAAATGTTAGAATACAAAAGGACTTTTTATTCCTTTGGAAGAAGAAATAAAAGAATGAAAATGGTAATTTAAAAAATACTGCTTGAAGCCTTTAAAGCCCAGTATCAGAATTTCACAAATACATTTATACTTATATTTACATTTCTGGAGAGCATATTGGAAATTTATCTTGAGAACAAGTAAGATGGAAAGTTATGAAAATGAACTTAGTTATAATTATAGCTATGCATTGTTGTTAAGCAGAAGTAAAAGTCAACTTCTGTTTGGAATATTTTTTTGAACAAGTCTGTGATTGTAAACTGATGTCCTTCACTTCACATTTTACTTTCTCTAAAAAATTCTTTTATTACATTGGATTTTTGGCCAACTCATTAGAAGATTTTGTTAGTCTTTTAAAGATAACCTTTTTTGTTTATATTTTTTATATTTTTATTTACTTTTTTTGATTGGAAAAATAAGTCCTCTGGTATGCCCTATTGACACATTTTTCTAGTTTACCAGTATGATTTTTTAACAATGATATGGAATATTAAAGCACCAAGTGGAATTTGAGGGAAATGATTTATAAGTAAATGAAAAAAATAAAATGAATTTATGAAGATATCTGAATCTTTTGATTTTGCTAATAATGCTTCCTTCTGAGGTGTTAGAGAATTAGAACTTACCTAAATGAGTATCAGTGATATAATTTGTTTCTGTACTTCAGATAAAATACACCAAGTGCTATATAAGTATAGTGAAGAACGATGTATCCTGTACATATAGCCATTGAAAGATATTATAAGCAACAAAAGTACTATGTAGTTTTTTGATTCTTAGTAGTTTTTGAATCCTTTTGCAATAGGTTTTATACTACTGACATGTTCATATGTGACATCTCCCTAACGTGTTTCCTCTTCCTCTTACTTACTCTTTGTTTGGCTATTAAATATAGGAAGTAATGGTGCAGATTAATTTCTCTCCCCTCTGCAAATATACACATATAAGTAGAGACGTGCATATAGAGGGTACCCTGGAGTTGCTAGGTCAGGAAACTTCCTTAGTCTGAAGAGTTTATGTTTTCTTGCTATGGTCATATTTAGTTCTCTCCTCAGTTTGAATGGTTACTTTTCAGGCAACACCACTCAGAGCACTAGGATGGAGAACTGATTTATTTCAACCACAGTTTGTTTATAGTGTTTTTGAATGTGTCTCTTTCTAGCTTTCATAGTTGTTGCTGTAGATTTTAAAATGTTCATATGTGATACCATAGTTTTCTCTTTTTTAACATTTTACCACTTTGTGTGAAATATACAAACCTTCCATTTTGATATCTCTGCTTTACCTACATTTGTTTATGTATTTATTTTGCAGTATTGGGCACTGTTATGGTTTAGATATTAGGTGTCCACAAAAGCTCATGTGTGAGAAAATGCAAGAAAGTTCAGAGGTGGAAATGATTGTGTAATGAGAGCTTTAACCTAATCAGTGTTATTAATCTGCTCATAGGGATTAACTGGATGGTAACAGTAGGCAGGTAGTGTGTAGTTGGAGGGTCCCTGGGGGATGCCTTTGGGGTATATATTTTGTCCTTGTTGAACAGAGCTCTTTCTCTGCTTCCTGGTGTCATGGCCTCAGTTGCCTTCCTCTGCCACATACTTCCACCATGATGTTCTGCCTTACTTCAGGCTCCTAGGAATGGAGCCAGCCATCTGTGGACTGAGACCTCCGAAACCATGAGTCCCCAAAATAAACTTTTCCTCCTTTAATTGTTCTTGTCAGCATGGATGTCTTTGGATATATTCTGCTTGTGCTTCATCAGCTTCTTGAATCTGCAGGTTTATGTCTTTTGCCAAAATTGGGATGTTTTCTCCTATATTTCTTTGAATCCTCTTTTAGCCCTGCTCTTTCTTCTCTCCTTCTTGAACTCTGATGATATGTGTTATTGGATTTTTTAATACTTTCCAACTTGTTTCTGAAACTTTGTTCTTTTAATTTTTTTCCATCTGCTTTCTCTCTTTTGCTAGTATTCTGTAAGTTCTGTTGATTTGAAGTCAAGATTATTGTGTCTTCTGTCATCTGTGTTCTATTAAGCCATTTTCATTAATTTTTCAGGTTCATTTCAATTATAGTAACTTCCATATGGTTATTTTTTAAAATAACTTCTGTTTTTTTGCTAACAGTTTATAGTTTTAAAATTTGTTTCAAGAGAATTTCTGATTGATTGTGAAGCATTTTATAATGGTCAATTAAATTTCCTTCTTAAATAATTTTAACACCTGATTCTTCTAAATTGATTGTCTTGTGTTGTTCAAACTGTTATTTTCCTGGTTCTTAGGATTTTGATATTTTTATTGAATCCTGAATATTTTGACTATTATGTTAGGAAACTTTGGGTCTTACTTAAATCTTATTTTAGCAGGCTGTCACCCTATTTATTTAGCATATAGGCAACTCCAGGCCTACTTTTGTGAGCTGTGGTTACAGAGACAATTTAATTTTCCTAGTATTGTTGGCACTATTTTGGTCTTCATGGTTTTACTGGGATTTCTTGGGGTCCCTTCTAATGCTGCCCAAAGCAGGGAAATGAGCTTCCCCAAGAAAAGCATCTGGTAGAATGGAATCTCTGGACCAGGAGAAATATAAGCTTCTTGGGCTGGATTGCTTTGGCCTCATTTTCTTGCCTGTGGAAAATAGAGAACATCTCCCAGGCTGACTCTCTGGCTACCTGGTGTCTGTCATGGGTGGGGGTGGTGGGGTGGGAGGGGTGGGAGATAGGAGGGTGGGGGTAGTCTTAGATGAAGAAAAGGAGGTGGATTATTTCTTTGGCTGATATTGTCTGTAGATATCTCCATCAATACACCTTGCCAGTGATGCTGGGCTTGCCTAATATGTCAAAAGCAAAGTGCCTACATCTACTACTTTTTGTTGTTAGGTGTGATGTCAGGCAGATTGCCTTCTGTTAAATGGGGGAAAAGGGGATTGTCAAATGCCCTGTCACTATGTTGTTCCTGTGGTCCTAGGGGGGGTCCCTAGAAATCAGCCATCTTTCCATTTAAAAATTCTACTGTGATTGCCTTTCATTTCAAATTTTTATAGTTTTACTTAATGGGGAAAAGTAGGGAAAAATGAGCCTGTTCCATCTTATCTGCCTCCAGGCTCTTTCTTAATCCTTTGTTATTCAAATCACTTAAATTTAGAGTGCCTAGCTTGTCATCAATGAGGTCAGTTTTCTGCAATGGTTAAATGGTGTGACTCTTCTGTGTGGCCTCCATTTCCCCCCTTAGTGCTTTTACATGGGATCTGAGCACTTTGTCAACTTTTCTCTCTTCACCTTTGTGAAATTCTGTCTTTCTGCAATATTAGCGATTTGACTTTTTTGCACTCATATAGTATTCAACAAGGATCAAAAAAGATTTAGAGATTGATAATTGTTTTACTCAGCTTTTCGCCACTTGTGACCAGAAGACCTGATAAGAATAATGTAGAGGAGGAAAAGGTTATTTGGGGCTCACAGTTTTAGATGTCTCAGTCCATAGTTGGCCAACTCCATTGCTTTGGGCCTAAGGTGAGGCAGAACATCAGTTGTAAGGGTGTGGCAGAGGACAGCAGCTCAGGACCTGATAATAAGGAATTAGAGAGTTCCTCACTGAGAACAAAATATATACCCCAAAAGCACACCCCAGTGACTCACTTCTTCCAGCCATACCTGCCCTGCCCTATAGTTACCACCCAATTAATCCCTATCAGTGGATTAACACTGGTTAGGTTAAGGCTCTCATAACCCCATCATTTCACCTCTAAATGTTCTAGTATTCTCTTATACATGAAGTTTTGGGGACACCTCATATCTAAATTATAACATCCCACCCCTGGCCCCCAAAAGCTCATGCCCATCTCACAATGCAAAATACATTCAGTCCATTTCCAAGAGTCTCCAGGAATGTCCAAACATCCAAGTACAGTGTCTACTCAGGCTCAAGTCAAACTCTGAGCATGAATCCCTGTAAAATCAAAAGCAGTTTACATATATCCAATTTATAAAGGCAGGGAGTAAACATTTCCATTCCACAAAGGAAAAATAGGAGCATAGAAAGAAGAGATGGGACCAAAGCAAGATTGAATTCCACCTGAACAAACAGGTTCTATAGCTCCACATTCCTCTAGAGCACATGGCATCATGATGTTCTCTTCAAAGGACTTGTGTAGCTCTGCCCTATGGCTTTGCTGGTTGCAGCCCACAGAGCTTCTATCTTGGATTGTCTCTGCTTGATTCTGGCAGGTTTCCTATGCAGACATTCCACATTTCTGGCAATTTTTAGTTTTGGGGGAACGTTTGGCTTCTTTTTCACATCTCTATGCATCACTCTTTCAGGAGCTGCCCACAGGAACTCTGACACTGCTAAACTTTACCTGACTTCCTAGGTTGCTTTTTGAAATCTCAGTGGAAACCTCCATTTCCCCCCTAATTCCAGCATCCTGCAGTTCTGCAGAAGTAGGATCACATTGTTTGATGCCAAGGTCTGCCAACATATTGAGCAGTAGCTAAGCCTCCTGGGACTCTGAATACAGCAGACTCTGCTGGCTGAGCTTGCTGAAACAACTTCCTAGACCACCCCTTCCCGCCATAGCTGCATACACCCATGACCTATTCTCTGAGCCTGAGATGGGTATGGTCTTGCCAATTTGTGAGGTAACCTCAAACCATCTTTCCTGTTGTCTATGAATAAACTATTTAGCATCTCTTTAGTGATTGTAAAGTCTTTAACAGCTCCAACTTCCTTAACCCCAATTTTACGTGTGCACTTTTCTGGCCCAAAGAAGCCATCTCCTTTAAATTCAGCCTCCCAGAAAGTCTTGGGACATGGGCAAAATGTTGACCACTTCATAGGCATGCATGGCCTCTAGTTCAATTTCCAATAGAGTCCTCCTTTTTTGAAACCTCATAAGCCCACTTTTTCCTGTCCATAGTCCAGCAGGGACTGTGGTCTTTTGACATCCACCTGAATTGACCATTAAGCTCAACAACAATCTTAAAATTTTTCTGGCTTCTATCTCTGAATGTCTCAAAATTTCTTGCACAAACTGCAAAAACTCCAAAACCTTCTGAATCACATGGTCAGGTTAGTCCCAACCACCCCACTTCTGAGTACCAATTTCTGTTTTAGTCAACTTCTTCACCATGGTTACCAGAAGACCTGACAAGAATAATGTAGAGGAGGAAAAGTTTATTTGGCTCACAGTTTCAGAGGTCTCAGTCCATATTTGGCCAACGTCCTTGCTTTGGGCCCAAGGTGAGGCAGAAAATCAAGGTGAAAGGGGGTGGCATAGGAAACAAGCTCAGAACATAACAATAAGGAAGTAGAGAGAGTTCCTCACCAGGGATAAAATATGTACCCCCCAAAGCACAATCCCAGTGACTGGCTTCCTCCAGCCACACTCTACCTGTCTAACAGTTACCACCAAGTTGATCCCTGTCAGTAGATTAACAAACTGATCAGGTAAAAACTTTTATAACCTAATCATTTCACTTCTGAATATTCTAGTATTCTCTTACGAGTGTGTATCTAAAGCTTAACAATTATGTTCAAATAGGGATTGATTTTTTTTTTTATAAGGGTTCAGTTCACTGGTGAACATTTTTGTCTTTGGTAAACTATTTTCTGTTTTTTTTTTTTTTTTTGTTTGTTTGTTTTGTACCAGGGATTGAATTCAGGGGTGCTTAATCCCTATCTCTTTTTTATTTTTTATTTTGAGATAGGGTCTCACTAAGTTGCTGAAGCTGGCTTTGAACTCAAAATCTGCCTCCCAAGCTGCTGGGATTATAGGCGTGTGCCACTGCACCCAGCTTTAGGAAACTTTGTGAAATCTTGTAAGATTTCACAGTTGTGGAGAATACAGAGAATTCTTTCTATATAAACAAAGACTTTCTACACATCTGTGTTCTTATACTGTATTTGCATAGTTATATCATCTTAGAATTGAAAAAGGCCTCAAAGTCCTCTAATCAACTGTTCTGTTTTTTAGTTAAGTAAAAAAAGCCATAAGAAAAGATATGCCTACCAATAAGATGACTGTATAATTTATATAAATCTAAACAGACACACTTTTGAAGAGTGAAAGGGGACACTATTACTTTGTGACAAGTGATGTAATTTGGGGCATAAGATTTTTATGCCTAGGCCATATTACTAATATGTACCAAATTAGGATAAGACCCCCACATCTCCTAATTTATATAGGTAGACCAGATCCAGAATAGAATAATGATTGCGGTTGGGTTATAGAGTCACACTACTTGGGTTCAAATCATGGCTTTATATTTAGGAACAATGTGCCTGTGAGCAATTTACTTAAATGCTCTGTTTCTCTATTTCTTTATGTGTAGTAAGAGAATACCAGTCACTGTGAGGCTTTAATGAGGTTGTGTCAGTGGCTAGAATTAAGAGTCATGTTGGCTACTGCTATTATTGCTTTTGCTATTATTTTGTAAAATCCTAGATCAGAAAAGGCAAGAGTTAAGTGAGGTCTGGTAGCTTTTGTGCAAGACTGAGAATCAGTCTAGAGTTCTGTTTCTGTTTTGTTTCTGACTCACTTGGATTTGTCAGGAAACTGACTGCTTAACTTTTTCATTTCTAAATTCCTTTAATACTAGAATAATCTTGCCATATGACCACTTCATGAAAGATGGCAAAGAAAATTTTGGAAAATGCTTTGAGATCTGTAGGAGATCTCAAAAGTATGTATGTACCAATGTGAGGGTATTGATACTTCTGTTACAACATTCCATTTTGTGTTTTCTTCAGCTTTTCAAAAAAAAAAATGTAGATCTTTGTTGCCACATTAAGATAGAACTACATGCAAAAGTATGTACAAATTACAGTTAATGACAACATAATTCCTTTATCTACTTAATTTTAATTAGAATGAGATTTGGTTATTTTTAAAGCAAAGAAAAAGGATGAAAATTAGGGGCAAGGTATGGTTGATTAATTATAACAATAGTAAAATAGGGGTTAGAAGATTCCTCAAAATATCAGTTAGTCTCTGCTAATTCTATGGTAGAATTAAATTCAGTAATTATTAGTGGCTCCTATCTGTATGGCAAATAAAGAGGTACAATAGTCCTTTTCCTCAGATGCTTAGTCTAGTAATTAAAATGTAACAGTGTACTTGATTCTTTCACCATTCTAAATGGCATAGGTAACCTTTCCTAAGTTCATTAGTAGAGAGGCAGTATTTGAAATAGAATCTTACATAAGATTTTGATATGTTAAGTGAGTGAGGGTTAACTAAGGGTTTTTATATAAGATTCAAGGAGTCTGTCATATCAGAAAAGACATACAGAAAAGTCTCAAATTTGCTATATGCATTTTGAGGGGCAATTACATTATGCAAAAGAGTAAAGTGCTTGTAAAATTATATACATTGCAAATTTGTCCTGGGGGAAGAAAAGGAGTTAGATATGCTTATTTCCTTCATAATTCACCTTGAGACAATGATTTGGCATGAATAATTTTTCATTTTAAAGGTAATTCTGAGAAGTTGAAAAAATTCAAGATCTTAAAAGTAGGTGGAAAATGTTTTAAAATTATGAATCATTGTATTTTAAATGTAAAACTGAAATAATAAAAATCCAGTTTCAGAATTTGAATATTCTAATAGGATACTCACTCTAGAGAGTTGCTCTTCACTTTCAGTGGGGGGGAAAATGTTAAGAAGACATGTAATCTAATACCGCAACTTAACAGTAGGAACCTTAATCTTTAAATAAAATATAAACCACCTTTATTTTAATGTTTATAGTTGCATAGAGATTAGAAAATAAAAAGTAACTTTTAATTTTGTTTTTTAGAGAAGAGTATTTTCAGGGTGGTGATTATAATGCTTTGGGGGCAGTTATGCAGTTCTTCTCTTAATGTTTCATTTGAAGATCTCTGAAATGTTACTAAAGACAGAGGAATGAAATAGTATATTAATCAAAAAGTCAAAGTGCAGTTATTGGTGCAGAAATCTCAAGAAGAAATCTTTAGATACAAATTAAAGGCAGTGAACCTATATTAATCTGTTTTCTGCAGCAATAGCAAAATGTATGGGACTGAATTTTCTATAAAGTATAGGTTTATCAGCTCACAGTTTTGGAGTTGAAATTCAAAGAACAGTGTCCCCATCTGGTTGGCTTCTGGTGAAGGCCCCCCTGGCTGCATTACAACGTGGCAGATAGCATCACAGTGGGAAGGCCCTCAAGAAGGAGAGAGCAGTTATGTGCTGAGATAGGAAACCAGAGGAATTCAGGGACCAAACTTACATATTTTTGCAATAACTCTCTGATGTCAAATGTCTCACTCCACAAAACCAGCACTGATCCCTTTGAGGTTGTTGATGCCAATGACCAAATTTCCTTGCGACAGGTAATCTCTTAAAGGTTCTACCACCTCAACACTGCTGTACTGGGAACAAAGCTTCCAGCATATGAACCGCTGGGGGATACACTGAAATCATGCAGAGACCATGATCATGGAGCCATCTTTACCACTAGTCTTTGTGTTTCCCCAGATTCAGTTCATCATCAGTTTTGATCCTTTTTTCCCTCCTTAGTATTTCTCTAATATGATGTTCATTTATTTCTCCTCTCACCACCTGGGTCCCAATCTACCATCCCTCTTGCTGAGATTATCATAATAGCCTCTCTTTGTTTCCTAGGGCTGCTATAACAACTACCATAAACCAGGTGGCTTAAAGCAATAGATATTTGTTCTCTCATAAATTAGAAGGCAAGGAATCTTAAATCTGGGTGTCAAAAGGGGTAGTTCTTTTTTAAGCTCTGAGGAGAATTAAAGTTCTTGAGGTTGAAAGCAAGTAACTCCAGATGGTAGTTCCAATCCAAATGCATAAAACAAAGAACAAACAGTAAAGGTAATTATGTAATTATAAAGCATAATATAAATGCCTGTTTTCTCTTTTTTGTCTCCTGATTTAAATATCAGTTTTATAAAATAATATATATATTATTTTATAAAATACAGTTTTATAAAATAATATATATATCAAATATTATTGGGCCTGTAACATAGAAGCATGAAATATCTATAATAGCTTTGCCAGTTACAGCACTCAAGAAGTGGGTAGAATAGTGGGCTAAAGAAATGACTATAAAATAGTCACTACAGCAAATCTATTATTAGGTTTAAAATAGTTGTACATATACTATGCATAACATTACATCACAGAAAAGGGAGGAAAAATAATAGTTAAGTAGGACTATTATTTCTGTATCTCACCAGAATTAAGTTAGTGTAAATCTAAAGATGATTTCTAAAAAGTTAAGATGTATGTGGTAAGCCCCAAAGATTAAATAGTACTTTTAAAAAGTAGTGATAAAATAATGAAATTTAAATATTTATTAGAAAATATTCATTTAATACAAAAGTAAACAAAGAAGGAATAATAAAGAAATAACAATAAGAAAAACCGAAGAGATACATAAAAAGCAAAATGGCAAATGTAAATCCAGTTGTATGAATGATAGCATTAAATGTGAATGAATTAGTCTAACCAAAAGAGTTGTTAGAATGGATTTAAAATAGGAATCAATTATGTGTTTTTACAGGAGAATAAAAGATTTTTTTTAATGGGAAGATAATGTAGAGAATTCTGAATCTACACACCCATATTTTATAAGAAGGTTTGGGTCAATATCAAACTTCAATAAATAGATTTATATTTATATTTGTGGTATTAAAATATTTTTTTCTGGTACGAAAGTAAAAATTTAAAATTTTTTTTCTTACTTTAGCTGACTTTTATAATTAGCCAACTAATTGTCATATCTAAAAGAACCTACTACACTTTGGATCTAATTTCTTACAGCTATATCAGCATTTAAAAAATTTTGGGGGGCTGGGGATGTGGCTCAAGTGATAGCGCGCTCTCCTGGCATGCGTGGGGCCCGGTTTCGATCCTCAGCACCATGTACAAACAAAAATGTTGTGTCCGCCGAAAACTAAAAAATAAATATTAAAAAAATTCTCTCTCTCTTAAAAAAAAATTTTTTTTTTTTTTTGCAGTGAAGTGTTTGCCTGACCTTTCCTTTACCATGAATGAAGTATGCTTTCTCAGTTCCCATCTCTGGCTATCTCTAACTATTTAAGTTACTAATTATTTCCTCTTCCAGAGCAGTTAGTTCTTATTCTTTTTTTGTGTTTTGTACTATATTGGTATTATTACATTTCATATTGGTCTCTTAAAATGGACTCTGCTTCTTGCGCCTAATATCTAGCACAACCATTGGTTCATATTAGTACTCAATAAATGTTTAAGGATATACATTTGTTATCATTTAAATTAACCAATTTAAATAATACCCATTGTTGGTGAAGGTATATCAAAATGGACATCTTCACTCTCTGCATTGGGAAATTTAAATTCATGCATACACTTTTCTGAAGACGTGTTTGGCAGAATGTATGTGATTGTCTTAAAAAATGTAAACCTCTGGGGCTGGGGTTGTGGCTCAAGTGATAGAGTGCTTGCCTCACATGCATGAGGCACTGGGTTCGATCCTCAGCATCACATAAACATAAAGATATTGTATCCACTAAAACTAAAAAAATAAATATTTTAAAAGAAAATGTAAATCTGGTAATTGCACTTCTTGGGAGATTCTCTTAAGACCCCATCAGAGATATATGCCAACGTTAGGGGCTTGTTTTTCTTTTCTTTTCTTTTCTTTCTTTTTTTTAGTGCTAGGATTTTAACCCAGGGCCTCACACATGCTGGGAATTGTTTTACCTACCTACCTCCTACCTACCTACCTATACCCCCAGTCTCAGCCTACATTTTCAATATCAGAGAATTCATTCAACAAATTCTTATTCATCTGTATGTATGATGCTGTGTTAAAGATTATTCTTAAAGATTGATAAAAGGACATTGCACAATGCAAGCAATATTACTAATAAATTTTAGTTTATTAAATTTGACCCATTTTTTTCAATTGTCATGATCATTTTGTATACTTATTGTATATCCATCATAGGTACCATAGCTCAGTTATGTGTTATATCTATACATTGAATATGTATTCTGTTTTATTAATCCATGTTACTTTAGGACTGAGTTTAGTAAACCACTTTAGACTATCTAGGTTCACATGCTTCACTGTATTGATCCATATAGTAGTCTTCATGTGATTGTTTCTTAGGCTACTTATGAAAACACATTGGTGATGGATCGGTAGTATTAGATGATAGAGTTTAATCTGCCTAACCTCTAGAATACATATCTTCCAGTTTCCCTCTTTGCCTTCTGCTTCAGTGGACATTTGCCCTGCTATATTAAACTCCTAGCCGTTTATTCTACTATCTTTTCTTGCACATGCTTGGGAATAATGGAAACTGAAATTATGAAATTACTGAGTGGCTTCTTTACTACTTGAAACCTATTTTATTCTCCATCCACTTCTACTTGTTTCCTCTTGACTAGATAATGACACTTTGAAAGCACTGTCACTAATAGTGAAACCAGTTTGTAATTTATGAAATGATGCACTTTTACAAAAAGATTCGGTACTTCCACTTGAAAAATTACTTTTACTAAATGCCTGCTTTGACAAAATTAAATGTGATTATCAGAAACAAAATATATTTAATCATGTCTTATGGTTGTGTTTATCTAATATATAGAGATACACCTGCATGTAATTGTTGACTTGAGAAGACACACATCCTGACAAAATGCAATTTGAAATGAGCTAAATATCACAGGATCTGTTTCTTTGTTATAATCATTTTCATTGAGAATTGTGTTTTAAGCTTTCTTTTGCTTGAAGATTATACTGATGTCTCACTGAATTTTATTGTCATATGGAAGCTTGGTGATATGGCAATATTTTTTAGTTATGGAGGCTTTAGGGGCTTATATAAAGTCTTATAGTTTTCGAAAATTAAAAAAAAAATCTTAAATTTTATCTCCCATACCTTTTGATAGTTCTATAATTGGTCCTTTACATTCAAGTCAGTTCTTCTCATTACTATTCATTAACAGTGGTTTTTAAGCTGTTGTATAGAAGCTCTCTTTCATTGTCCTGTAATCTTAGCATTTTACAGTCTGAACATGAGAGAGATACTCTAAGGAGACAAGCCAGAGGTTTAAAGGTCATTCCATTCACATAGCTCAGAACTCCCTGTTGTTGTGGTCATTATCATTCAGCTTTTTGGAGTTCTCTAATTGCAGTGTCCATGTATTCTCTGTATTCAGTCTCTGTGGATTCTCCATTATCCTTGTCAGATTTCAATGTACACTTTGAAAACTACTTGCTTAAAATATTTATCTCCTAAATAGAAAAAATAAGAACTCAAGGATGTCCAATATTTCAAATGCACATGTAATTAATGAAAACACATTCTAGAAATTAATGTGATGTGAAATGTATGTGTATGCATATATACTGTGTGTGTGTGTGTGTGTGTGTGTGTGTGTGTATGCATTTAGCCTGAATGGAGAAGAACTTAGCCATAGACAGATCAGTTTAGCTCTACCTAACCCCCCCTTTTTTTTTTAATTTTTTATTGTTGGCTGTTCAAAACATTACATAGTTCTTGATATATCATATTTCACAATTTGATTCAAGTGGGTTATGAGCTCCCATTTTTACCCCATATACAGATTGCAGAATCACATCAGTTACACATCCATTGATTTACATATTGCCATACTAGTGTCTGTTGTATTCTGCTGCCTTTCCTATCCTCTACTATCCCCCCTCCCCTCCCCTCCCCTCTTCTCTCTCTGCCCCCTCTACTGACATTCGTTTGTCCCCCTTGTATTATTTTTCCCCTTCCCCTCACTTCCTCTTGTATGTACTTTTGTATAACTCTGAGGGTCTCCTTCCATTTCCATGCATTTTCCCTTCTCTCTCCCTTTCCCTCCCACCTCTCATCCCTGTTTAATGTTAATCTTCTTCTCATGCTCTTCGACCCTACTCTGTTCTTAGTTACTCTCCTTATATCAAAGAAGACATTTGGCATTTGTTTTTTAGGGATTGGCTAGCTTCACTTAGCATAATCTGCTCTAATGCCATCCATTTCCCTGTAAATTCTATGATTTTGTCATTTTTTAATGCAGAGTAATACTCCATTGTGTATAAATGCCACATTTTTTTTTATCCATTCATCCATTGAAGGGCATCTAGGTTGGTTCCACAGTCTAGCTATTGTGAATTGTGCTGCTATGAACATCGATGTAGCAGTGTCCCTGTAGCATGCTCTTTTTAGGTCTTTAGGGAATAGACCGAGAAGGGGAATAGCTGGGTCAAATGGTGGCTCCATTCCCAGCTTTCCAAGAAATCTCCATACTGCTTTCCAAATTGGCTGCACCAATTTGCAGTCCCACCAGCAATGTACAAGTGTACCCTTTTCCCCACATCCTCGCCAGCACTTGTTGTTGTTTGACTTCATAATGGCTGCCAATCTAACTGGAGTGAGATGGTATCTTAGGGTGGTTTTGATTTGCATTTCTCTGACTGCTAGAGATGGTGAGCATTTTTTCATGTACTTGTTGATTGATTGTATGTCCTCCTCTGAGAAGTGTCTGTTCAGGTCCTTGGCCCATTTGTTGATTGGGTTGTTTGTTCTCTTATTGTCTAATGTTTTGAGTTCTTTGTATACTCTGGATATTAGGGCTCTATCTGAAGTGTGAGGAGTAAAGATTTGTTCCCAGGATGTAGGCTCTCTATTTACCTCTCTTATTGTATCTTTTGCTGAGAAAAAACTTTTTAGTTTGAGTAAGTCCCATTTGTTGATTCTAGTTATTAACTTTTGTGCTATGGGTGTCCTATTGAGGAATTTGGAGCCCGACCCCACAGTATGTAGATCGTAGCCAACTTTTTCTTCTATCAGACGGCGTGTCTCTGATTTGATATCAAGCTCCTTGATCCATTTTGAATTAACTTTTGTGCATGGCGAGAGAAAGGGATTCAGTTTCATTTTGTTGCATATGGATTTCCAGTTTTCCCAGCACCATTTGTTGAAGATGCTATCCTTCCTCCATTGCATGCTTTTAGCCCCTTTATCAAATATAAGATAGTTGTAGTTTTGTGGATTGCTAACCCCTTTTTAAAATATTTTTTTAGTTGTATATGGACACAATATATTTTTATTTATTTTTATGTGGTGCTGAGGATCGAACCCAGGGCCACATGATTGCGAGGCAAGCGCCCTACCACTGAGCTCAACTCCAGCCCCTTAAAATTACTCGTTTGACTTTTAACAACATATAATAACCTTACACTTAACCTTTGTTTTTGTGTTGTAGCAGTACTCTAGCTAAAATGAACAAGTTTATATACTAAGTTAAAATGTAAGTTCAAGGCTAATAGTATAGAAAAGAACTTTCTAGAAAAGGCACACAAGGAAAAATTATTTCTCTGTTTCTAAAAGAATACTTAATAACACGAGAAACATAGCCCTAAGGATTGAGTAGAAGTGCTGATGTGCATTTCATTTAAAAAAAAAATTATATCACAAAGTTTCATCAAAGGACTCTAGCCTGGCCTTTTGAATCTCTTATTAATAGGACTGTGTAAATTCTTAATCCTACTTTTGTTCATTTTGTTTTGCTGTCATGTTGAGAGCATAAAAATAAATAATTGAATGACTTAGCAAAGTTCCTAAGTACATATAGGGAGAACTTATTGGTAGAAAGTCAGTACCCTTTCTTTGCTGGAAACAGTGACTAAGAAGAAAGTGGTTTCAGGTACTAGGAAGGTCTGCTCTTGGGCAGTGTATAACTGCAGGGTATTTCAAAAGTTCCTGGTATCCCTGGAAACACAGTTGGTGATACCAGTTGGTGCTTGTATTTCAGTGGTGTCATACAATTTACAGATTCACACAATGACTCTCTTGTTCATGGACTATCAGAGGAGTTCAGATAGTTTTTGAAAAGCACCTGAATACCAATAGTAATTGAGGCTAAGTTGTGTGTGCTTCTCTCAAGCTTTAATTTTAAGAAGGGACAACCTTATCATTCATTCCTTAATCTTTTGAATTTAGATTCACGTTTTTTATCAAAATAAAAATATCATCCTCTAGATGTCTCCCTGTTTTATATTCTTGTGATTACATCTGACAACTATACACACATTTTTATACTAATTGAGATTTGTAGAGAAATAGATGAAGACAATTACTTACTCTTTTCAAGCCTAGCCATCCGTTGTTCAGTGGTAAGAGGCTTATAGAGCTGGGTGTGTTTGGACTGATTAGTTCGATTAAAACATCACCATTAAAAAAGATTCTTTTCTTTTTTTCCCCTCCTTTCTCTTTTCTTGGTAGAATTGATAGGCTGACTTTAAATGGTTTACATTAAGCTGACCTAAGTAAAATTATTTCACATCCGCTTATATTTAATTGTTTTTCTAGCCAAAAGACAGTGATTTGTTGTTGTTGTTTTATAAAGTTCCCATCAAGAATTATACCTAGATACTTGGCATAGTAATATTCTAGGATCTGTTAGATAGCATCAGATGAAAACTTCGTTTTGTTAGACCACATGTACAGCTTTTTTAAAAAATATTTTTTAATTATACATGGACATGATATCTTTGTTTGTTTATTTATTTTTATGTGGTGCTGAGGATCAAACCCAGTGCCTCACATGTGAGAAACAAGTGCTCTGCCACTGAACCACAACCCCAGCCCACTTTTATTTTTTGTTTTTTTTTTTTCAGAATATTTCTGAAGGTTTATATTGCATTCATCACATAATCCTGAAGATAATCAATTTAAAACAGTTTTCCTCTTACATTTTATTACAGTATTTTTAGCATCTATTAGTTTTAAGTAGAAATAACAAACATTTCTTCAGGCATGCAAAGTAAAAAGAATAGCTGCTCATATTTATTGAAGGCATACAATATACCAGGCATTGTTCTTTTTTTAATATTTATTTTTTGGTGGATACAACATCTTTATTTTATTTTTATGTGGTGCTGAGGATCGAACCCAGCGCCCGGCACATGCCAGGCAAGCGTACTACCACTTGAGCCACATCCCCAGCCCCCCAGGCATTGTTGTTAATGCTTGATAATTTTTTTTTTAATTCTCACCATATCCCTGTGAGATTCCCTAGACTTACTGTTATAACTAATAACAGATTAAGCAACCATGGACTCAAAGTTAGCATTTTTATGTCACATACAATCTGTATTATGATAGAAAAATTATGTAAGTATAGAAGTGCTTCAATCTTCTTCTTTTTTTTTTTTTAATGAGGTTGACATTGATTAGCCTAATTTAGAGCTTTCATTTAGCCATTTTGTATTTTGGCAGGACCTAGCTATATATATATTTTAAGGTGGATGATGTTATTTTTGAGTTTAATTTTAAGTCTTAAGTAATAAATATATGTAGGAATAAAGTCAGTACTACAAAAATTGAAATGAAAAAGAGCAGTTCCCTTATCCTTATCCTTCCTATTTTTAACTAGTCTCTACTTCATAGATGCGTAGACTTTCAACTCTTTTTAAAGTGTTGTTCTACTAATTACCTTTGTATTCTTAAATAACCTGTATTCATACATACGCAAATGCACACATGAAACTATATAGTTACACAATTTTAGACATTCTTTTACTACTTTTAGTAATGTATTCTACTTTTAGTTATTAAAATTCTAAAGCCACATGCACAATCATGATGTTACTCTCTTTATAATTGAGAAAATAGTATCAGAAAAGTTGTATCACTTGGTAAAGAAAATAGCTGTTTCTTTACTTACCTCACTTCTGACACCAAATGCATACTTTTTCCCACACCAACAACCAGTTCTCCATCTCTGGACACCAACTGAGTGCCATACAATTTCATCCAGTTCTGACACTAGCTTTCTGAAGTTAGCAGGAACCCTACAGACTAAGTGCTCTGTCCCACAAGACTACCTTCATTTCATTTGCCTAACCCATGTCCTGGGCTCTGGTACTTAGGACCAACTTGACTAGAAATTGAAGATTCCCACAATGCCTTTCTCAGGTGTGATAATTTGCTATAGTGATCATAGAAGTTAGGTAAACAATATTACTAGTTTATTATAAAGTATATTGTAAAAGGGCTGGGGATGTGGCTCAAGTGTAAAGCACTCGCCTGGTATGTGCGGGGCGCTGGGTTCGATCCTCAACACCACATAAAAATAAAATAAAGATGCTGTGTCCACCGAAAACTGAAAAATAAATATTAAAAAAAATTCTCTCTTCTCTCTCTCTCTTAAAAAAAAAAGGATATTGTAAAGGATAAAAATGAACAGCCAGATGAGATGTATAAGGCAAGATCTAGAACATCCCCAAGTTCCAGAGCTTCTATCCCTGTTGGGTTTTAGGATACACCACCCTGCTGGCATATTGATAAAAGTAGCTCTCTGAGCCCTGTTGTTTAGTTTTTAACAGGCATGATTGATTAAGCCTTTGGCCATTGGTCAAAAGCTCCTTCTTCAGCCCCTTTTTCTTCCATGGAGGTGGGAGTTGGGTCTGAGATTTCCAATCCCTTAGTCACACAGTTGGTTCCACTGGCATGCAGTCCTCATCCTGCAGCTCTCTAGGAGTCCACCTAGAGTCACGTTACTAGCATAAACTCAAGTGTGATTGAAAAAATTCATGTTTTCATGTAAGTCACGTTTGGGCTTATTCAAAATAGGACTATATAGTTGTTTTCCCTTCTTTTATAATGTCCAAATAGTAAATAATTGATAAATAAACTTTATTGTGTGATTTTTATGTGTGAGGCACTTTTTAAAAATTTAATTTATTTTTAAATTCTAATTTATTATATATGACAGCAGAATGCATTACAATTAATATTACACATATAGACCACAATTTTTTATATATCTGGTTGTCCACAAAGTATAGTCACATCATTTGTGTCTTTATACATATACTTAGGGTAATGATGTCCATCTCATTCTGCCACCTTTTCTACCCTCTATGCCCCCTCCCTTCCCCTCTCACCCCTTTGCCCTATCTAGAGTTCATCTAATCCTCCCATACTCCACACCCTCAACCCCATATGAATCAACATCCTTATATCAGAGAAAACATTGAGCATTTGGTTTTGGGGATTGGCTAACTTCACTTAGCATTATATTCTCTAACTCCGTCCATTTACCTGCAAATTTTATTCTCTTTTAATGCTGAATAATATTCCATTATGTATATATATACCACATTTTTTTAATCCATTCATCTCTGAAGGGCATCTAGGTTGACTCCACAGTTTAGCTATTGTGAATTGTGCTGCTATAAACATTGATGTGGCTGTGTCCCTGTAGCATGCTGTTTTTAAGTACTTTGGGTATAGACTGAGGAGTAGGATAGTTGGGTCAAATGGTGGTTTCATTCCCAGTTTTCCAAGGAATCTCCATACTGCTTTTCATATTGTGTGTGAAGCACTTTGATGAGCACCTGACCCGCATTACCTTACTCAAATCTCACAAAAATTTCTAAAGGAGTAGATACTTTTATCATTTCTATTGTATAGAAGAGGAAATTGAGGTTCTTGATTGTGCAGTGGAGGAAGTTGTCCAAGACCACACAGCTTATAAATGTTATACCTGGGATATTTTTAAGTAAGATTTGTATTAGAATATAATATACAGAAAAGTGTACCTTGATGTGTAATTCAAATGAATTTGCTTCTGTGTAAGTCACACCCTGCTCGAGAAGCAGAAAATTGCTGGCATCCCAAAATCCCACTTTTAAGCCCTGTGCCAAACACTACACCACCAAAGAGTAACTATATGCTGTCCTTTAATGCTGTAAATCAGTTTTATCCAAATTTGAGCTTTATATAAGCAAACTCATACATTGTTATGTCTTCTTTGTTCAGCATTTTATTTGTAAGAGTGATAAATATTGTTATGTATAGTTTATAGTTCTTTCATTCTTATTGGTATTTAGTATTCCATTTTTTGAGTTACTAAAATTTATCTATTTAATATTGGTTTTCATTTTGGATTACTTCTAGTTTTGTTTATTATGAATAATTCTCTCTGTATCCTTGTAGACGTTTTTGGTGAATGTGTATCTACACTTTGCTGTTATAATCTAGGAGTGGAATTACTAGGTATATCTGTCTAGTTTTAATAAATACCATCAAACAGTTTTCCAAAGTGATTGTGCCAGTTTACACTAGAAGTCTCCACATTCTCACCAATACTTAGCATCTTTTTCGCTTAGCCATTTTTGTGGGTGTGTAGTAATATCTAACTATGGTTTTAATTTTTTTCCCCCAATGACTAATGAAGTTAAGCTTATTTTTTGTATGTTAAGTGTATGTCTTTGGATAATTTTTTGTGTCTGTGTGAAATGAGTGTTTAAGTCTTTTTGTACATTTTCCAATTGGATTGTCTGCCCCCTTCTTTTCCTACTCATTCTTGCTTTCTTCCTCTATACTGTTTACACTACGTTTTGTTGTACAGTCTTTTTTCTACCTGAACCTGAGTAGTCTGTACATTTCCTTCCATATCATAGTAGTTTCTCCCATTGATGTTCCCCCTTTCCGAGGCAAGAAATTTGACCTTTCTATCTTTTTTATTCTGGTATTTTATACACTTACCTTAATCCTAAATGATATTCATATATAGCTGCTTTTTTATTCATCATCAATTTTAGACCTTTTTATTGGTTTTCTATTATGGTGGATGAGGATTTAGCTGTCACACAAGACCATCCTAACCCCTTTACTATTAATTTCGTTTTGTTTGGTTGTTTTGTTTTAATCAGTATTCACTGCTTATATTATTATGCTATATACTGGGCATGGTTGAATGTCGTTATTATTTTCCCTTTCTTACTTTTTTTGGGTTCTTTTCTGCAGTCAATAATTGCCTTTCTTTTTTTATTTGTTCAGTTTTCTTTGTATCTATTATTATTTTTATACCTTTCTGTATTCCTGTAGCACACTTGGACCCAAGGTCAGTAATATGAGGGAAATTATCAGATGAAGTATTATTTTGTTTTTTTGTTTTTTCTTGGAGACATTCTTCATGGATACCTCCTGGTCTGACATTTAGGCCTATTTTCCTGGGTAACTGACCTCTTAGAAGTTTCTTCTGCTGCCATTCTTGAAATTCTTTGTGCCTTCCTCTTAGGTCAGATTGACGGTTTCCTGGATCTTTCTTCCCTTAAAAAAAAAAAAAAAATTCCTTGTTTAGTTCAGGCATATCCTATAGTAGTGTCAAATATGCCACAGAGACATAAGCCTTTAGAGCATCAATCTCTCTAGTTGCACTGCTCCATTCTGGGCTATTTTTGTCTGGTGGACAGTTATCAACCTTCTGTTTATCTTCATCAACATTTTTGAGATATTCTTTGCTTCTCTTCTGTTTTTGAGGACCTGTTTTTAAATATTGTATACTTTTTGTTTTCTTGATTTGTTCCCTGGTGTGGCCTGAATTTGTATCTGCCCTAAAGTTATTTTATGTTGGACCCCTCTCTCCCAATGTGATTATATTTGGAAATAGTCCTATGAGGAGGTCCTAAAGGTAGAACCCTAATTCCACATTGTTGGTGCCCTTATTTAAAAAAAAAAAAGCTAGAGACACCAGAGTTCTCTCTCTCCTCCCCATATGAGGATAGAATGGGAAGGCAGTCTTTACAAACCAGTAAGTGAGCACACATTAGGAACCAACTTGGTTGATACCTTTATCTTGGACTTGCCATCTCTGGAACTATATGAAAATAAGTGTGTCAAGTCACCCCAGGAATGATACTTTGTGGGAAGCCTAAACAGAAAAAGATACCCCTTATTTTGATTTATTTTGAAGTAAATTATCCTACAATAGCTTCCTGAGAACAATATGTAGTAGGTAAAATTTTTGAGGCCTTGAATATCTGAAATATTTTTATCATCACAGTTGATTGTTAGTTTGGCTAAGTGAATAAACCAGCTTGGAAATACTGTTCTTTCAGAACTTTGAACTCTTTCCATTGTCTTGCAGTTCCTGTGCTACTATTGAGAAGTTCAGATCCTTTCTTATTTCTGATGTTTTGAATGTAGGATGTTTTTTCTTGGGATGTATTTTGTTAGGTGTCTGTTTTCATCAGATTTTCTGGGCACTCAGTGGATTTCAATCTGAAAGCTCATATCCTTTAGTACTGAGAAGTTTCACTAATGTTTTTCTCATTCCTATTTTTTCCTTTTCTAATATTTTTGTCTTAACCATCTTGGATTGGCTCTCAATTTTCTCATCTCAATTTTTTCTTTTCCTTCACTTTGTCTTTTTGTTCTGTTTTCTGAATTTTGCTATTAAATTTTGCTTTTTCCTTTCTGCTATTGTGTTTTAATATATAAAAGCTCAATTTAGTTGTATAAATGTAACTGGGTTATGGATTTCTGTATGATCTTGCCTCAGCCTGTTTCACCAGTCTCTTATCTCTGCAGTTAGTTTCTTATGCCATGTGCTTCATAGGACTACTTTTTTCCTCAGGGTTTTTGGTTCCTTGTTTCATTTGCATGAAATGCCTAATATTTGTACTCCCTTCTACTACCTCCTGTTTTCCCAACTGTAATATTGCCCCAGGTTAGGTCCATTGCTCTTATTAAATCTCTCAGGTGTTCCTGTACTACTTCTTGATACTGTTTTTTTTTTTTTAAATCAAAACTGTTCTAATTTAATTGTATACTGATTGTATACTATTTGACTTTAAGTTCTTTAAGTCCAGTGAATAGGTTTGTTTATTGTCATAACACCAGATTTAAGTGTTTTGTGCAGAATAAATAAATACAGAATTAAAAGTAAACAAGTAAACATTAAAAACAAAAAGAAAATCAAGAAGAGGCTCTGTTGGTATGCTAGAAAAAAATCTAGATTTTACAGAAGAATAACTAAATTCTAAGATAATTGTGCTAAGTGTTTTATAATTTCAAACCTCATTTTATTAATCTGATTTGAGGAAGTATTATTTATTGATCTCAAAGGTAGCTTTCAAATCTACATTGTATCCTAAAGAAAGTCCCTTTTGCCCTCCTTTGCGTCTTTTCCTGAAGACCTTTGTATTTTCTTCTACCTGATCCTCGCTGGGGCTGTGGCTCGGAGGTAGAATGCCTGCCTAGCACGTGTGAGGCACTGGTTTCGATCCCCAGCACCACATAAAAATAAAGATATTGTGTCCAGCTACAACTAAATAAATAAATAAATAAATATGGATGAGCATTCCAAATCACCATTTCTTTTTTATCTTCACTCTTCTCTCTTTATTCTCTGTAATGTAAATTTATCCCTTGACATCTGAACTCATTATTCAAATATTTTCAATAATGGCTTAGACATTTTTAACCTAAAATTGACTATACAATTAATTTTTACTAACACCCCTGTGTGTATTTGAGCCAATATTTAAGTTGCTGATAAATCTGGGTAAGAAAATATGTATGAAGTAGGTGTATTGTCATGTATCAGCTGTTTTTTTTTTTTCCCAAAAGGGACTGTTTTGTGATATTGTTAAAGGTTTTGTACAATCTTAATGTCTTCTAAGATAATGGAAAAGCGTATGGAAAGTAGGTAAACCTTGGAGAATTATGGAAGCTCTAACTTAGAAGAAAAGATAGAAATGATAAAGATGAATGAATGATAGACAAAAAATGAAAAGAGAGAAAACATAATCTTGGCCATCCTCATGCATTATGCCTATGAATTTTATCCATTTGTGAGAAAAAAATGAAGACAACTATGATAGTGGTGCTAGTTTTAAAAAGCTGTGTATTTAACTTTATTCTCATTGTCCTTTGCATTCATTGTGTATCTTTAATAAATTATTGTCTTTGTTTACTTACCGTAATGTTTGTAGTATAGAGGGAGTATAACTTGTATAGGATATACTATATACTGTATATAAATGTACTAAGAAGTTCATTAAATATTAAATGACTTTGCAGTGGCATTTTAGCAAACTAAACGGAGCTCTTCTCAAAAGAGAAGTTTTGTCTTAGAGTAGGCAATCACATCTTTGTCAAACATGTGATTGCCTACTCTAAGTTATACCTTCAAGGAATATATTACTCTGTTGTCAGATAACTCATTCTATCCTGTGAGAGAGCAGAATTAGAAGTGCAGTGGTGAATTGTGCTGTTGGGACTTGAGGGAAGCTGCAGAGGAACTCTTGACAGATGTTAGACTAAAGAAAACTACTGAACAGAGAGAAGTAAACTATCTTCTCTCTTCCCTCTCTTTCTCTTAAGAAGGGTGATGGTGAGCATAGGGGATTTATCGACTAGGCACTATTAATCAAG
Source organism: Marmota flaviventris (assembly GCF_047511675.1). NCBI lineage: Eukaryota > Metazoa > Chordata > Mammalia > Rodentia > Sciuridae > Marmota > Marmota flaviventris. The sequence goes on along the minus strand of NC_092509.1, from coordinate 98,970,748 downwards.
TAGCATGGAAATTAAATCTCTATAGTTAAGGAGAAGACTGAAATGGTTCACTGAATTTAAAAGACACGATATAAATTTATTTTAACAAACAGTTAAAGTCTCATAGTGAATTTGTAATGCAAGGATGAAAAAGCCAAACAAAACCTAATGATTTTATATAAACACACTGAATCCTTAATTGGTATCCTTATTATTGATCAAGGTGCATGTGGTTAAATTTAAATTTACTGGGACCATTGATTTGCACGAATTGTGATGTAATTTGCCATTCCAAAGGTACACTGGCTGTCAGGACAAAGCAAAGTTCATAGACAATGTGTGTTGGATAGTTATCAGTCTAAGAAAAATTTTATTATTCTGGTAATAGGGGATTTTCCCCTTGACATTATGATACATATTGATGGTATAAAGAAATTTAGAAATAAAATAAGTAACATTGAACTATTTTTTAATGACCTGTATAAGTTTGCCATTCCTTTTTGTGCTTTAAGAATGATATTAATTTGATGGCAGCTCTATTAGATCTTAAGCAGACAGAATCAATACATTTATAAACTAGTTTGGTTATATCTCCTATACTGTGGTCTGTATCTCCTATACTGTGGTCTGTTCCTCAGCAGCATATTACAGTCATTGTCATTGTTGAGAATTCTCTCCATAGGAGAACTTTTAACATTATTTCTTCTACTGTAGCAAAAATTGCCTATAGAAGATATCCAGATATATGCCATATTTTTAAAGCTGTATGGCAAGGACAAGGATTTTATTGTTTATGAGAAAAATAACTTCCATTAAAAATATATCTTGTAAATTGTCCTATGAATTATATTAATCATGAATATCTATTAAAACTGTTTTGAACATTATTTTAGTTACAAGAAAGTATGTATTTAAAGCAATTACTGTTTTAGCAATTTAAAATATGTAGGTAATAATATGTTTTAGTTATTTACATGTTTTTGCTTGTATAATGTGGTCATTCTAATTCTGAGTCTTTACAAGTCTTATACTTTGAGTTCTGACCAAACAAATCTGGTCATTGAAATTTTAGAGTTCAGAAGAATTTGCCATTTCTAAAGCCAGGTTAACTCTGGTGTAGGAATAAAAACAAATATATGAAAGGATAAATCTGTCTTTCCACAGCAGTTCAAATTTCCACAGTTTATGCCAATTAATTTTTGAAAATGTGTTTCTCTTTTTGATGTATTAAAGTCTCCCCTAAATAGATAGATTTCCCAAAATTTTGTTTGTGTGTATGTTTGTGTTTTAAGGATACCATTAAGAATTGGAAGGCTATCAAGACTGAACGAAATGTTATGGTTTGTATTAACTGGAGGATTCGCTATAAGAATTCTGTAAACCTTGCTCTGAAAAGTGATAAATAGGCTCAGGATTTTACCAGTTGCATTTTATTTATCAGAATTAAAAGAAAATGCAGCACTGGGTGCAGTGGCACACATCTGTAATCCTAGTGACTTGGGAGGCTGAGGCAGGAGGAGCACAAGTTTGAGGCCAGCCTTAACAATTCAGTGTCTCAAAAAATAAAAAGGGCTGGGTATGTAACTCAGTGATAAAATGTGCCTGGGTTCAACCCCCATACCAAAAAAAAAAAAAAAAAAAAAAAGTGGCCTAGTAAATAGTGTGATTCAAAAACTCAGATTAACTTCTAAGGAGCTGTACGATTTTTTAAATTGATTTTATTTTTTTAAATACACGACAGCGGAATGCATTACAATTCTTATTACACATATAGAGCATAATTTTTCACATCTTTGTATATAAAGTATGTTCACTCCAATTCATGTCTTTATACATGTACTTTTTTTCATTACAATTCTTATTACATATACATACCACAATTTTTCATATCTCTGTTTGTACATAAAGTATGTTGACATCCAATTCATGTCTTCATACATGTACTTTGGATAATGATGTCCATCACATTCCACCATCCTTGCTAATCTCTTGCCCCCTCCCTTTCCCTCCCACCCCTCTTCTCTATTTAGAATTCATCTAATCCTTCCATGCTCCCCCTCCCTACCCCACTATGAGTCAGCCTCCTTATATCAGAGAAAACATTAGGCATTTTGATTTTGGGGGATTGGCTAACTTCATTTAGCATTATCTTCTCCAACGCCATCCATTTACCTGCAAATGTCATGATTTTATTCTCTTTTATTGCTGAGTAAAATTCCATTGTGTATATATGCCACATTTTTTAATCCATTCATCCACCGAAGGGCATCTAGGTTGGCTCCACAGTTTAGCTATTGTGAATTGTGCTGCTGTAAACATTGATGTGGCTGTGTCCCTGTAGTATGCTGTTTTTAAGTCCTTTGGGTATAGATCGAGGAGAGGGATAGCTGGGTCAAATGGTGGTTCCATTCCCAGATTTCCAAGGAATCTCCATACTGCTTTCCATATTGGCTGCACCAGTTTGCAGTCCCACCAGCAGTGTATGAGTGTGCCTTTTTCCCCACATCTTCACCAACACTTATTGTTGTTTGTCTTCATAATAGCTGCCATTGTGACTGGAGTGCGATGATATCTTAGAGTAGTTTTGATTTGCATTTCTAACTGCTAGAGATGATGAGCATTTTTTCATATATTTGTTGACTGATTGTACATCATCTTCTGAGAAGTGTCTGTTCAGGTCCTTGACTATAAGATTCTAAAAAGTAAAAAAGGTTTCCCAAGCATTTTTTTTCCTTTGACAGTCTCCTTATTTGGGCCATATATGTTTCCTTTCCTGCTTACCCCTATTTCTGCTTTTAGTCAGATCTCCTTATTTACTTTTCTATTGTAAATCTTTTGATACTTTCCTGATTCTGAAAGAGACAGTTTGCTTCTGAAAAAAGTTATTTTTATACATGTGTAGTGGAATGTTCAGTTCTGTCATATAATTTGCTTCATCATCATCTTGTGTCAGACCATGATGCTACTTTTAGCTCCCATCACAAGGAAGGGTTAACGTAAGAGAGATCTGTTGTTATTGTTTCCTTACCAAGTAGTTATTCAGTTTATATTGATTTGAAGGGGCCTAGCGTTTGATTTTATTCATATACTAAATAACCTAGGATTTTGAATGCTGTTTTGAAAATTAGTTGGAAATAATGGATTTCACTGTGTATATATGCCACATTTTTTAATCCATTCATCCTCTGAAAGGCATCTAGGTTGACTCCACAGTTTAGCTCATCCTTTAAATGAGTTTTATTCCTTTTTTTTTTTGGAAAACTATCTGTTGTGGACTTTCTTGCTAATACTAAAGTAGAATTATGGTTACACAACCTACTTAATGAGCATCCATCAATTTGTATTTATAGTACTTGCGCTTTTATTCTCTGATCTCTTTTGTGCTATTCCTTTACCTCAACTAGAGTTACTAGTCTACTTGTTGATTGGTATTCAAAATCTGGCTCACATGGTCCCTTCCTTATTATTTTTACAGTGACCAATTTAGTGCAAATTCTAATCATCCCTTAATCACATTAGTCTTCCATTTATTAAGACCTCTGATCTTCTCCCCACTTACTTCATCTTATAAAATATGGCTGAATTTTTCTCCCTCCCTTCCTTCCTCCCTCCTTCTCTCCATCTCTTTTTCCCTTCCTCTCTCCGTACCTTCCTTCCAGTACTAGGGACAGAACCCAGGGCCTCACAGGTATAGGCAATCACTTTACCATTGAATTACAACTTCAACCATTTTTTAAAAACATTCTTATTTGTTCTTTTTAGTTATTCATGACAGTAAAATGTATTTTGACATATTGTACATACATGGAGTATAACTTCCCATTTTTGTGATTGTACATGATGTGGAGTTACACAGGTCATGTATTCATATAAGAAAATACAAAAGTTGTGTGTGATTCATTCGACTGTCTTTCCTATTCTCATCCCCCATCCCTTCCCTTCATTCCCCTTTGAATCTAGTGAACTTCTATTCTCCAACCCCCTCATTGTGTCCTCAACCGTTTTTAAATTTTTTTATTTTGAGACAAAGTCTTGCTATGTTGTCCAGATTGACTTTGAAGTTGGGTCCTCTTGCCTCAGCCTCTGATATAGCTGGGATATACAGACATGTGCCACCACTCCTAGTATATGACCAGATTTTCTTAGAATCCTTCATTAAGGTCTTATTGTCTAAGCAATGGTTTTTAATGTGTGATCTGTGAAGCCCTGGAACTCCAGGAGCCCCTGTTCTATAAGGTTTAAGCTATTGTATAATGTGTGTGTGTGTGTGTGTGTGTGTATGATGTCAATGGATCTTTATTTTATTTATTTATATGCAGTGCTGAGAATCGAACCCAGTGCCTTACACATGCTAGGCAGGTGCTGTACCACTGAGCTACCACCCCAACCCCTAAGCTATTTTTATAATAAAACTGAAAGACAGATTATGGTTATTCTGTGTTTGCTATGTGGCAGACATTTTCTGGAAAAAAAGAGGCATACCTGCCACTTCTGGGGAAACAACCAGCAGTATTTATTGCTAAAGATAAAATTTATGACTAAAATGAAAATTAGAATTTTGGAGAACTCATATCCGCCACCTTAAGTTTGACAGCTTCTCAGTATTGAAAGACATTTCTGATGAGATCAAGATTTGGGGGAAGATTTAGGCGTGTGATTTTTTTTTTTTTTTGATAGTACATAATGAAAAGTTGCAACATTTGGAAGATCTGCAAATTTGAGTTAACTAATATTTTCTAAGTGATTCCAGTGTATGATGGTTAAAATCTCATACATATGGGGTAAAAGAGCCAGTCAAAGGACGAGGTAGACAACTGATTTTGAATAAAATAATATGCACAGTCCATTAATGTGGTTTCAGATTCCACATTGCACTGACCTTTAAAGGCAGATGCTTATTGAGTTTTGGTACTATATTAAAGAATATCAATAATTATGTGAAAATACTGTTAAAATACTTTTATCTTTTCCAACTCTTTGAGACAGAGTCTTGCTCAGTCTTATTATTATACATCAACCGCATAAAACTAAAACAATCAGTAGATAATAGAAAACAGAAATAATCAAACTGTCTTTAAAGATATATGCAAAAATGTGAAGAATCACTTTTTTTGGAAAATTGTTAACATTTCATTAAAATGTACCTTTGTGTTAATATGTAGTAAGTTTGTTATTTTTAAATGAATACATATTTCTAAGATTTGTTTTAATTTCAAATGTTAAATATTGATATGACCCACGTAAACAAACCCCCTTTGAAGTTCTCAATAATTTTCAAGAATTTCAAGAAATCTTGAGATTAAAAAACCCAAACAAACCAACCTTGAACTGTTCATCTACAGAAAAATATCTAGTTTAAAGGAGTGCCTTCTAAAGGATCTGTTGAGTTACCTCTGATTTTAAAATGTTTCTAAGGTTATTTAATTTTTGTAATGAGGTCAGCATGTAATGTCCTTAGTATTCTCATAGGGAAGGGATTGAACAAATCTAAATTTGTTCTAATTTAGCTATTAAGATACTTCTTTTTATTTCTGTTATTATCTTTTCTCTTGTGAATTTTAGATACTAAAAATAATTGGAAACCAGAAATTAGAAGTAAGTCACTAGAGCATAAAGATTGGAAGCATTGATAAGGTAAAATAGGGCAAAAATCTGAGGTTATCCTGTTCATATAATCCCAGCATGTAGGCCTTGCTTATGTGCTATTAGACCTTTAATTAGCTAAGGAAATGAGGACATGATAAAATGAGTAAATTAAATCTGTAGATTACTTTAAAGTCTTATATTATTAAAGTGCTTCTTATATCTAACCCAAAAGTGCTAAATAGAACAAAAATAATAGCTTATTTTGTCTTTTTTCTTCCATGTATTCTTATCAAATGATTGAAAAGTGGGAATTATATAGAGGTAGAAAAAACAGATGAAATCATGCCACTTACTGGATGATTAATCAATCTCTCCATTTAGAGAAAAAAAATTTAAAAATATAGAGGCATTGGTCCTTATTTAATTACTTCCTATTTTGTACTAGATTTGGCACTGGAGACAAATTGTTCAAGGTCCAAGAATGTTTTATGATATGTTGTCTTGTTTTTCACAGTACCCCGAGTAAATTACAACAAAATTCAAATTGGACAAAGGGAGAACATTATAGTGAGGCTTTAATAGAGTTATTCAAGATCATACAAAGAAAGGAATTTAGGTTTCCTTAAATTCAGTGTTGATGCGATTTATATTTTGTCAGGAAAGTTGGTTTATGCTACAAATACAATATCTTGTGCTCTAATTTTTATAGACAGAGTATCCATGGCTAACTTACACAATAAAGTTAGTCACTTGAATAAAAACTAGTCTGGGCTACAAAACCAGTATATTTCCACATTAAATGGGTGCATCTCTCTGTGTTGAAGTTGTCGACTCCAGAAATAAGCACATTGTGATTAAAAATTTAACCTATTTTCTTTTTTGTTTAAATCATGTGAAGATAATCAGTATTGACAGGACTAAAAAGTTCCTAAGAATTAGTAACATGTTTAGCAAAAGTCTAGTAACATTATTGTTCTTTGGACCTTGAATTATCTTTGGGGAAGTTGATAAATTTCCCCAAACATGCAAGTTGGATAGACTGAGAGAGGATGGGAAGTTACACAAGAAGGAACAGGGAAGATAATATTGGACACAAAATGATGTGGGTAGAGATATATCCACCAAATTGCTCTGATTATTGACTTGTTGCTTACTTCCTAAAGAAATCTGGGTACAATTATGCCAGTTTATATTATACTATAAGGCAACTAGGAAATCTTTTGGATTTATTGAAGCCAATACCAGTAATACTTATCATCATGTGACAAGACAGAAAGTCTGTAGAAAACAATGAATTAAAAACACTCTTGTAATAGACATAATATACTTATTTATGATTCACAACTCTCCTGCCCTCATGGGTATTTGTTTTCCAATCTGTTTGGTTTGTTCTTCTCTAGTATAATAACTAAATAGTAATAATTAGAACATTTAAAATAATCACTGTAGTAAATTCCTGAGAGGAATTAGTCTTTTGTGGCTAAAGTAATTTTAAGGTACTTTGAACTGTCAAATGCTTTATTTAATAGATCTAATGTGTATTTAAGATTAAGATATATTCCAGATTCTACAACAGCCCTCATAATGAGTAAACAGTTAATATTAAAAAAATAAAGTAGCAAAGGTAATAATAACCAGTTGACATTTAAAAGGAATTAAGGCATTTGTAAATTGTGGAGACATTTTGCTTTAATATTAGGTAACTTTACCTCTAAGAAACATGATGGTAAAACATTCAGATCTCTCCTTGAGGGCATTATTTTCTGTGTTTTTAAGATCTTACTGGCCTCTAGTGGTAATATGCTATTATTTAAACATTTTCAATTCTTAAAACTGTTTTTAAGACAGTCTGCCAGTAACTCTACTCTCAGTTCTGGACTAGAAAACCAGTATATTTCATTCTCAAAGTGGAAATGTTACATGTTTATCTTCCTCCCATAGACTATACACTATATCTTTTGTTCTTACCTTTGAATCTTTTTTACTTTGAATAATACCAATTTAGCTCTGAAGCAACTTTGCATTATTTTAGCGTTTGTACAGTGTAATTACTGTATCAAGTTTATACTAACAGTTTTCCCCACAGTGTTTCAGCCATTTTCTCTGTAGATTGTAGGGCAAATTTTTGTGTATAAGTTTTTTTTTTTTTCCCCTCTAAGAGGCAAAAGACTCACCTTTATTAATTTGACATTGAAGAATCTTGTTTTTCTGTTTTGTTACACAGATGTGAAAGGACCACCCACTCATCGTCTATCTTGTGGTCAGTCACCCTATACTGAGACCACAACATGGGAGCGGAAGTACTGCATCCTCACAGACAGTCAGTTGGTGTTGCTCAACAAGGAGAAGGAGGTGAGATAGAAAGCTACTTCCCTTTTCTAAGCAAATGCCTCAAACTTATGTAGCTTTGATTTTTATTTTGATGAATTACATTATATAAATAGGGGCTCTTGCAATTGTAGACTGTGGATAATAAGTTAAAGACTGCTAAATGTCATAATGAAGTGCTATTGCCATGAAAGAGTGAGTTCCACAAGATAGTGCTGAATTTTCACTAAGGAACAGTAAAAGAGATAGTAAGTTGAGAAATTTGGAATGAGGAGTATTAGATAGTTTAGACCTGTCCCTGCAAATGCCCCCCTCTATGAGCCACTGGAAATTGTGTCTTTCTAACTCCTAAAAAAATAGTTATCATACTCAGTCTATTAATTAAAAGAAGTTTAACAGTTTACAGAGGCATGGTCAGCATAAGGGACGTATCAAAGGGTGGTGAGGTATCTATGAATGAACAGTAGAAAGCTGGTATAACCCCAGACCTTCAGGGAAAGGGAGGGGTTTCTGGACACCAGAGAATTGTAGTTGTCTGAGAGGCTGCAAGACAGTTGTGGTGTTTACACAAAAAAGAACACAGCCTTTACCAGAACTAAAATGGCCACCAAGAAAGAAAGAAGAGAGAATAAACCTTAACTCTCTTCTGCTGCTTTCTGATTTTTTTTTGCAATTGTCCCTGTTGGCCAAATCTAACTTGTAGGCAGGAGAAGATTGCTTTGTTATGTTCTATGGAGGTCAGTTTCATACAGCACATAATTAAGGGAGCAAAGGATTGGGAGAGTAGCATAAGTCTAGAGAGGCAGGCAGAATTTAACCTTCACAGACATCAAGTTTTAGGAACACTTTCTGTTCCTCTTGAACTTACACTACTAGTACTTTACTCCTCAAACTATTATAGTGTATATGTTCTTCCATATCCAAATAATTCTATTTGCCTATTGGTGATTAATATCACTCTGGTTTGGTATGGACATAAAATAATCTGTCTCCACTACATAAAAACAATGACTATGATCTTGAAAAAAGAAGAGGCATAATGGGTGGGAAAGAGAAGAAAATACTTGATTTAAAAAGAAGAAAGATTGATTGCCAAAAATATATAAATAACTAGAAAGATGTAGGTAGAATATACATTCAGTAAGTCATTCTTCCTAAAAAGTGTGTTTGGAAGAAGCAGTGAATAAGAAAATTTTCTTAATTCTCATTTGTGAATTCCTACTCTCCTTTTTTCATCTCTTGTTCATCTTTCCCTGTGTCTTTTCTTCTCTTATTGAGTATGTTTTAATTTGGTAATGGTAAGGCAATAACAATGAAACAGTTCTAGTTTGTTCTCATATTTCAATAGGCAGTGCTTGCTTAAAAGGGTCCAGGTAATGTAACTCCACGAAGAACTTGCTTATTCTTTTATTCTACTCGTTGAAAAACATCTCTTCCTTTTGTTACCATCTCTCTACCCATGACCCTTTTCCAGAATTTGAATATTATATTTAATTTTATTAAAATAATTTAATAAAGGCCAGCCTTTTTTTAGAACAGTTTTATATGTGTTGCTGTTGAGTGGATACATAATAAAAATTGGTCAAGTGAATGAATGTTAGTATAGAGAATTTCTTATTATCTAATTTGAATATGCACATAATTTAAAATATTCATTTATACAAACCTATTCTGTCAGCAAACTTTCATCAGCTCTCTTAATAAGGAATGTTACAAACAAATCATTTGTCATCCCCCCCCCTTACTAACTGTTGTGGTTTAGGTATTAGGTGTCCCCAAAAGCTCATGTGTGCAACAGTACAAGAAGGTTTGGAGGTGAAATGATTAGATTATGAGAGCCTTAATCCAAACAGTGAATTAATCCCCTGATGGAAGTAACTGGGTAGTAACTGAATGCAGGTATGGTGTGGTAAGAGGAGGTGGTCATTGGGGGTGTGCTTTTGGAGTAGACATTTTGTATCTGGCGACTGGAGTTCCTCTCTGCTTCCTCATCCTAATGTCTTGAGCCACTTTTCTTCATCACACCTTTCTGCCATGATGTTCTGCCTCACCTCAAACCCCAGCTGTCTGTGGACTGAGACCTCTGAAACCATGAGCCCCTAAATAAGCTTTTCCTCCAGAAATTATTCTTCTCAGGTCTTTTGGTCGCAGCAACAAAAAGCTGAGTAAAACATCCACATTTTTTTTTAGTTTAGTGCTGTAGCTTAAGAATAGATAGAAGAACATCAAGAAGTATCCCTTTTCCAGAACTGAGATATAATCCATTGATTGAATATTCCTGGGCAATTGAGTCACCTAGGCCAAGGCCCCTATTTTTCTTCTAAAATAACTGTCCCTGATAAATAATTTTCTGAAACAGTCTCTCTTATATACTTTAATCCTCTTTTGTGCCAATTTTTATAAATAGCCCTAAATACCTGAAAACCATTATACCAGATACTTCATTCTCTCTCTGATTCTCTGTATTCCCCCTTCTGATGCTGTCTTCCACTCATCTTTCCCCACCTCTTGAAACCCTTTACTGTGCCTTCTGTCACTCAAGGACCATCCTTTGAGCAAAATCAGCTGTTTCTTCTGTAATGCCAGATTCGTGGGACCCCAATAGACCTCCAGGAGCCGAATCCGATGCAATCACACAAGAGTCTTTATTGCAAGCTCGAGCCTGGACTCACAACTGTTCCTGATGCAATGGTCCTAGGGAGTGAGTCCTGGTTTTTTTGTTCAGTGAGATTTTATAAGTTTTTTTGGGGGATACTCTATGCGTTACAACATCACACAGCAAATCATTCCACACTGCGCGGGAAAGTCAAACAACTCTTAACATTGATTAGCACATTCACTGGCGGGAACAAGTTAGGTAAGAGGTGATTGGTTAGTACAAGAAGGGAATTCGTTTGAACTGATTGGTTTAAGCTACGAGGAGTGTATGTGCTAAACTACATGGTTTCCCAACAAGTTATCAACCACCAAAAACTACTGGGGGGTCATCTGGCATCCCAGGTATTTTCCCTGTCTCATGCTGATTGGTGGTTGCGGGAGGGGGGGTTTGCTATGAGTCCTCACCTACCTAGCGTAACTGAGTAACTGAGTCAGGGACACCTGGCACCCGCAGATGTCTCCTATTTGCAGACAAACAACTCAGCAGGGTGATTATGTGCCTAGGAGTGCTCTGTGGGTTTTTCCAAGGACAAGGGTCACGCCCCCTTCCTTGGACAGGCTTTGAGGTAGAAGCTGTTTTCAAAAATGGAGTCACATCAGTTTCTCACTTCTACTTCTTCTCTGGAGGGGTTCCTTAAATTCTTGATCTCATAAGAACCAAAATGTTTCCTAATGTTACTATCTTTCATGAAGTCCTGTGGAAGTGTGGCTGATATTTTCCCCATAACTCTTACACCATGCTGCCTGAACTAGGTATTATCTCCTTTTATGGCTGCTTCCTGTCGGTTCTCCCTAAAATGCTCAAACTCTGAATCTCATTTATTCCCCAGTCCCCCTGCCTCATCTTGTCACTCCTCTATGTATTTTGATCTTCTGCATCACTGTCATCTACACAGCTTAATTTTTATTTTTAAATATTTTTTTTAGTTGTAGATGGACACATTACCTTTATTTTATTTGTTTTTATTTTTATGTGGTGCCAGAGATTGAGCCCAGTGCCTCATGTATGCTAGGCAAGCTCTCTACCACTGAGCCACAACCTCGACTCCTACACAGCTTAATTTTTATGATCCCAATATCTGCAGAGATGAATCTTACAACACAGTTTCCTTCAACTGCTCCTCTAAGAATTTCCCTATTCCACCTTTTTGCTGTAAGTCCTTCATATTCTCAGTAGTATACATCTTACTCTCTGACCCACTCCTTTCTTTCTAGCTCATTTTTTATTTCAATAATCTTTCAATCCTTCTGAGATCTATAGTCTCTTGATCCTATCACTTTCCTGCCTCTCATACCTCTCATTTCCTTTCTTTCCTCTTCATTCAGCCTGAATTCCAGAGTCAGTCATTCTAATTATTCCCTTGCATATTATTTCCTTGCCTTTCTCTTGCTTCATTTTCTTTATTTGGTTAAGTAATAGCTCAGTTAAATCTTCTTTTTTTTAAGAATATTTATTTTTTAGTTGTAGTTGGATACAATACCTTCATTTTATTTATTTATTTTTTATTTGGTGCTGAGGGTCAAACCCAGGGCCTCACATGTGCTCAGCAAGTGCTCTACCACTGAGCCACAACCCCAGCCCAAATCTTCTTTCTTGTTATGATCTGAATCTTAAACATCTCCCAAAGCCCAATGTGCTAAAGGCTTATTGGGAAGTGGTAGAACCTTTAGTAGGTAGGGACTGGTAGAAGGAAATTAAGTCACTGGGAGTGTGCCCTTAAAGGGGACAGTGAGAACTTGGCCCCTCCTATCTCTCTTTGCTTCTTAGCCACCGATAGGTGAATAAGCTTCTACCCTGCACCCCTGCCACCATCTACTGCCTTGCCACAAGCCCAGAAGCAATAGGGTCAAGTGACCATGAACTGAAACCTCTGCAACTGTGAGCCAAAATAAATCTTCCTCTTCATAAGCTGATTTATTTTGGGTATTTAGGTATTTATGTGTACTTTATCCATGAAGCTTAATGTGTCTGGAGAAAAGCACACACATTGCTGACTGGTCTTTGAACTAATGGCTGCAAACTTCATTGGAACCCCCAGTGCTGCTTGGCAATCATAAAACATTTTCAATTACTGTCCCACCCTATTGGATTAGTTCTTCTCAATCTATCTATGGTGAAAGATCTCTTGGCCCTCCACCCTGCCTCATCATAATCAACAAAATGAATTGTAAAGAAAAGCGAAATAAAAAATACAAGCCTGAATGTTTTATTAGATTTAAGACATGAAATTCAATAAGTATATTCAGCATAACATAGGGAAAAAAGGAGTAGAATTACAAAAAAAAAATAATTATTTGTGGAAAAAAGTCTATACTATGAAACAGATCTAATGATGACCCTAAGCGTGCTGCTTCTCTGTTTCTGTACTATTTTGTTTATCACAACAAATCAAAACAGTTCACAGAACAGTACAGGATCTTGAACCACCCTCTGACAAGCACAGTACAGAATGGTTTTCTAAAGTGATTTTTTTTCATACCTTTCTCTCTTCAAACCTGTAATCCCATCTTTATTATCTTTACATAGAGCTGATTACTTTGCTTATTGCTTCACTGAGAAAATTGAAGTACTCAGAAGAGAGCTTGTCTACCATATTTACTCACCAGCAAGTCTGATTTCCTTCTCCTCCTATGGTTGAAATTTCCACTGTCTTGGTCAGCCTCTCCCTTGTGTCCATCTATTCAAGGATATATCATTAGTAATTCTTTCTAACCTTTTGTACATCTTTAATTTTTTTTGTCTCTATCAGATCATTCCTGTCAGCATACTATTGTATTGATCTAACCCACTGCCTCACCTGTGCTAAGCAGGTGCTCTACTACTGAGCCACAATTCCAGCCCCTCAAACCACACCACTCTGACACAGTTGCTCTTGTTAAGCTCACTAGTGACCTCCACATTATTAAATTCAAAGATCAGTTCTCAGTTCTCATCTTATTTAATCTGTCAGGAGCATTTAATGCTACCCATCACTCATTCCTTTCCTTACATCACTTGGCTTTACATAACATCATGCTTTCTTAGTTCTCATCCTGCGTCTCTGGCAGTTCCTCCTGAGTCTTTCCTACAGATTTTTCTTCATGTTTCAGATCTTCATATGGCACCTAACTTCTTTGGGGATTTTCTGACTTTTGATATCTTCTAATGCTGATGATTTCTAATTTTATATCTTAATGTACTCATCCCTCCTCTCTGCCCATTGCATATCTCCATTTGGATATGTGAGAGCCCTCTCCAACATGCCTCACATCCTCCAGTAAAGGTAACTACCCTTCCAGGTTTCAAAGATCACTAATTCCCCCAACTCTTTTAATCCCAGACATACTGATTTCATTACTATTTCTTGAACACATCAGACATGTTCCTGCCTCAGGTCTTTAGTTTTAGCTTTGCCTTCTGTTAGGAATGTTCTTCCTTCAGATATTTGCATAGCTTACTTTCTCACCTCTTTTAACAGTTTGCTTCCATATCACCAACCTTCACTAACTTCCCTCACCTTAAATCACATATCTTCCCTTACCTTCATCCAGAACATCTTTTTTTTAAATTTATTTTTTATTTTTTTTAATTTTTTATTGTTGGTTGTTCAAAACATTACAAATTTCTTGACATATCATATTCCACGCTTTGATTCAAGTGGGTTATGAACTCCCACCTTCACCCCATACACAGATTGCAGAATCACATCAGTTACACATCCATTGATTTACATATTGCCATACTAGTGTCTGTTGTGCTCCGCTGCCTTTCCCATCCTCCACCATCCCCCCTCCCCACCTCTCCCCTCCCCTCCCCTCCTCTCTCTCTACGCCCTCCACTGTATAACCCTGAGGGTCTCCTTCCATTTCCATGCAATTTCCCTTCTCTCTCCCTTTCCCTCCCACCTCTCATCCCTGTTAAATGTTAATCGTCTTCTCCTGCTCTTCGTCCCTACTCTGATCTTAGTTACTCTCCTTATATCAAAGAAGACATTTGGCATTTGTTTTTTAGGGATTGGCTAGCTTCACTTAGCATAATCTGCTCTAATGCCATCCATTTCCCTACAAATTCCATGATTTTGTCATTTTTTAATGCAGAGTAATACTCCATTGTGTATAAATGCCACATTTTTTTTATCCATTCGTCTATTGAAGGGCATCTAGGTTGGTTCCACAGCCTTGCTATTGTGAATTGTGCTGCTATGAACATCGATGTAGCAGTGTCCCTGTAGCATGCTCTTTTTAGGTCTTTAGGGAATAGACCCAGAAGGGGAATAGCTGGGTCAAATGGTGGCTCCATTCTCAGCTTTCCAAGAAATCTCCATACTGCTTTCCAAATTGGCTGCACCAATCTGCAGTCCCACCACCAATGTACAAGTGTACCTTTTCCCCACATCCTCGCCAGCACTTGTTGTTGTTTGACTTCATAATGGCTGCCAATCTTACTGGAGTGAGATGGTATCTTAGGGTGGTTTTGATTTGCATTTCTCTGACAGCTAGAGATGGTGAGCATTTTTTCATGTACTTGTTGATTGACTGTATGTCCTCCTCTGAGAAGTGTCTGTTCAGGTCCTTGGCCCATTTATTGATTGGGTTGTTTGTTCTCTTATTGTCTAATTTTTTGAGTTCTTTGTATACTCTGGATATTAGGGCTCTATCTGAAGTGTGAGGAGTAAAGATTTGTTCCCAGGATGTAGGCTCCCTATTTACCTCTCTTATTGTTTCTTTTGCTGAGAAAAAACTTTTTAGTTTGAGTAAGTCCCATTTGTTGATTCTAGTTATTAACTTTTGTGCTATGGGTGTCCTATTGAGGAATTTGGAGCCTGACCCCACCGAAGGTAGATCGTAGCCAACTTTTTCTTCTATCAGATGGCGTGTCTCTGATTTGATATCAAGCTCCTTGATCCATTTTGAATTCACTTTTGTGCATGGCGAGAGAAAGGGATTCAGTTTCATTTTGTTGCATATGGATTTCCAGTTTTCCCAGCACCATTTGTTGAAGATGCTGTCCTTCCTCCATTGCATGCTTTTAGCCCCTTTATCAAATATAAGCTAGTTGTAGTTTTGTGGATTGGTTTCTGTGTCCTCTATTCTGTACCATTGGTCCACCTGCCTGTTTTGGTACCAGTACCATGCTGTTTTTGTTACTATTGCTCTGTAGTATAGTTTGAAGTCTGGTATCGCTATACCGCCTGATTCACACTTCCTGCTTAGCATTGTTTTTGCTATTCTGGGTCTTTTATTTTTCCATATGAATTTCATGATTGCTTTCTCTATTTCTACAAGAAATGCCGTTGGGATTTTGATTGGCATTGCATTAAACCTATAGAGAACTTTTGGTAATATCGCCATTTTGATGATGTTAGTTCTGCCTATCCATGAACAGGGTATATTTTTCCATCTTCTAAGATCTTCTTCTATTTCTCTCTTTAGGGTTCTGTAGTTTTCATTGTATAAGTCTTTCACCTCTTTTGTTAGGTTGATTCCCAAGTATTTTATTTTTTTTGAAGATATTGTGAATGGAGTGGTTGTCCTCATTTCCATTTCAGAGGATTTGTCGCTGATATACAGGAATGCCTTTGATTTATGCGTGTTGATTTTATATCCTGCCACTTTGCTGAATTCATTTATTAGCTCTAATAGTTTCTTTGTGGAGTCTTTTGGGTCTGCTAGGTATAGAATCATATCATCTGCAAATAGTGATAATTTAAGTTCTTCTTTTCCTATTTTTATGCCTTTAATTTCTTTCGTCTGTCTAATTGCTCTGGCCAGTGTTTCGAGAACTATGTTGAACAGAAGTGGAGAGAGAGGGCATCCCTGTCTTGTTCCAGATTTTAGAGGGAATGCCTTCAGTTTTTCTCCATTCAGAATGATGCTAGCCTGAGGCTTAGCATAGATTGCTTTTACAATATTGAGGTATGTTCCTGTTATCCCTAGTTTTTCTAGAGTTTTGAACATAAAGGGATGCTGTACTTTGTCGAATGCTTTTTCCGCATCTATCGAGATGATCATATGGTTCTTATTTTTAAGTCTATTGATGTGGTGAATAACATTTATTGATTTCCGTATATTGAACCAGCCTTGCATCCCAGGGATGAATCCTACTTGATCATGGTGCACAATTTTTTTGATATGTTTTTGTATCCGATTCGCCAGAATTTTATTGAGGATTTTTGCATCTAGGTTCATTAGAGATATTGGTCTGTAGTTTTCTTTCTTTGAAGTGTCTTTGTCTGGTTTAGGTATCAGGGTGATGTTGGCCTCGTAGAATGAATTTGGAAGTTCTCCCTCTTTTTCTGTTTCCTGAAATAGCTTGAAAAGTATTGGTATTAGTTCTTCTTTAAAGGTTTTGTAAAATTCTGCTGTATACCCATCCGGTCCTGGGCTTTTCTTAGTTGGTAGTCTTTTTATGGTTTCTTCTATTTCCTCAATTGATATTGGTCTGTTTAGGTTGTCTATATCCTCCTGACTCAATCTGGGCAGATCATATGACTTAAGAAATTTATCTATGCCTTCACTATCTTCTAATTTATTGGAGTATAAGGATTCAAAATAGTTTTTGATTATCTTCTGTATTTCTGAAGTGTCTGTTGTGATATTGCCTTTTTCATCCCGTATACTAGTAATTTGAGTTCTCTCTCTTCTTCTCTTCGCTAGCATGGCTAAGGGTCTGTCGATTTTGTTTATTTTTTCAAAGAACCAACTTTTAGTTTTGTCAATTTTTTCAATTGTTTCTTTTGTTTCGATTTCATTAATTTCAGCTCTGATTTTAATTATTTCTTGCCTTCTACTTCTTTTGCTGTTGTTTTGCTCTTCTTTTTCAAGGATTTTGAGATGAAGTATGAGATCATTTATTTGTTGTTTTTTTCTTTTTTTAAGGAATGAACTCCAAGCAATGAATTTTCCTCTTAGAACTGCTTTCAATGTGTCCCATAGATTCCGATACGTTGTGTCTGTGTTTTCATTTATCTCTAAGAATTTTTTAATTTCCTCCTTGATGTCTTCTATAACCCATTGATCATTCAGTAACCTATTGTTCATTCTCCAAGTGATGTATGCTTTTTCCTTCCTTCTTTTATCGTTGATTTTCAGTTTCTTTCCATTATGATCAGATAAGATGCATGGTATTATCTCTACTCCTTTATATTGTCTAAGAGTTGCCCTGTGACATAATATATGATCTATTTTTGAGAAGGATCCATGTGCTGCTGAGAAAAAAGTGTAACTGCTTGATGTTGGGTGGTATACTCTATATATGTCAATTAAGTCTAGGTTATTAATTGTGTTATTGAGTTCTATAGTTTCCTTATTCAACTTTTGTTTGGAAGATCTGTCCAGTGGCGAGAGAGGTGTGTTGAAGTCTCCCATGATTATTGTATGGTGGTCTATTATACTCTTGAACTTGAGAAGAGTTTGTTTGACGAACATAGCTGCACCATTGTTTGGGGCATAAATATTTATGATTGTTATGTCTTGTTGGTGTATGGTTCCCTTAAGCAGTATGTAGTGTCCCTCTTTATCCCTTTTGATTAACTTTGGCTTGAAATCTATTTTATTTGATATGAGTATGGACACTCCTGCTTGTTTCCGAAGTCCATATGAGTGATATGATTTTTCCCAACCTTTCACCTTCAGCCTATGTATGTCTTTTCCTATCAAATGCGTCTCCTGTAGGCAGCATATTGTTGGGTCTTGTTTTGTGATCCATTCTACTAGCCTGTGTCTCTTGATTGGTGAGTTTAAGCCATTAACATTTAGGGTTATTATTGAGATATGGGTTGTTCTTCCAGCCATATTTGTTTATTTATGTTACTAAACATGGTTTGTTTTCCTCTTTGATTATTTTTCCCCCCTTTACTGTCCTACCTCCCACTGTTGGTTTTCATTGTTATTTTCCATTTCCTCTTCCTGTAATGTTTTGGCGAGGATGTTTTGAAGAGATGGTTTTCTAGTTGCGAATTCTTTAAACTTTTGTTTATCGTGGAAGGTTTTAATTTCATCTTCCATCCTGAAGCTTAATTTCACTGGATACACAATTCTTGGTTGGAACCCATTTTCTTTCAGTGTTTTAAATATGTTATTCCAGGATCTTCTAGCTTTCAGAGTCTGTGTTGAAAGGTCAGCTGTTATCCTGATTTGCTTACCCCTAAATGTAATCTGCTTCCTTTCTCTTGTAGCTTTTAAAATTCTCTCCTTATTCTGTATGTTGGGCATCTTCATTATAATGTGTCTAGGTGTGGATCTCTTATGATTTTGCATATTCGGCGTCCTGTAGGCTTCTAGGATTTGGGATTCTGTCTCATTCTTCAAGTCTGGGAAGTTTTCTCGTATTATTTCATTGAATAGACTGCTCATTCCTTTGGTTTGGAGCTCTGTACCTTCCTGTATCCCAATGACTCTTAAGTTTGGTCTCTTAATGTTATCCCATATTTCTTGGATTTTCTGCTTATGGTTTCTTAACAGTCTTGCTGAGCTGTCTATGTTCTTTTCAAGTTGAAATACTTTGTCTTCATTGTCTGATGTTCTATCTTCTAAGTGTTCTACTCTGCTGGTAGTATTCTCCATTGAGTTTTTAAGTTGATTTATTGCTTCCTGCATTTCTAGGATTTCTGTTTGTTTGTTTTTTATAACCTCTATCTCCTGGATTTGTTTGCGTAATTCATTGTCGAAGTGATCTTTCATTGTCTGATTTTGCTGTCTAATGTCTTCCTTGATACTCCAGATCATCTGAAGCATGTATATCCTGAATTCTTTATCTGACATTCCATCTGCTGCAGCTGTTACCTCTTCTAAAGTTGCGTTGACCTGCATTGCTTGTGGTCCTTTCTTTCCTTGTCTTTTCATACTGCTTGCGTATCTTTCCTGCAGGCGCGGGCGGCGGCTCTGCTCTCTCATTATTCCAATTGGGGTGTCGTGACTACCACGCCGGCAGGTCACTGGGCCTGTTCTGGGCGCTGGCAGCGGCTCTGTTCTGCCCCTACTCCAATTGGGGTGACGAGTGTACCACGCCGGCAGGCCACCGGGCCTGATCCGCCGATCGGTTGCAGGTTTGCCTACCCTGCAGGCGTGGGCGGCGGCTCTACTCTGCCCCTACTCCAAATGGGGTGACGTGTCTGTCGTACCGGCAGGCCACTGGGCCTGTCCCGCTGGTCGGTCGCAGATCTGCCCACCTTTCGGGCACGGGTGGTGGCTCTGCTCTGCCCCTACTCCAATTGGGGTGTCGTGGCTACCCCACCTGCAGGTCGCTGGGCCTGTTCCTGGCACGGGCGGCGACTCTGCTCTGCCCCTACTCCAATTAGGGTGGTGTGTGTACCACGCCGGCAGGCTCCTGGGCCTGATCCGCCGGTCTGTCGCAGGTCTGCCCACCTTGCAGGCGCGGGCAGCGGATCTGCCCTGCCCCTCCTACCACGCCTGCGGACCCCTGGGCCTAATCTGCAGGTTGGTCACAAGTCTGACATATAATAAGTTATGGGGTAAAGAGTAACATTTCAATACATGTATACAATGTGTCAGACTCTGCTGACCACTCTTTTATTCTCTGCGTCTGTGAGATCAACTTTTTAGCTTCTATATATAAATGAGAACTTGCAGTGTTTGTGCATTTCTGTGCCTAATTTATTTCACATAACATAGGGTCCTCCATTTCCACCCATGTTGTTTTAAATGACAAAATTTCACTTTTGTTTATAGCTGAATAGTATTCCATTGCCCATGTTATATTTACCCATTCATCTGTCAATGGATACCTAGGTTTATTGCCTATCTTGGCTCTTATGAATAATTGCAATAAATATGTAAGTATAGGTGTCTCACAGACATCTTTGACTATGTACCTAGTAGTTGAATCCAGAACTTCTCACCTAATTGCCTAGCTCTGATTTTTTTGTTGCATTTGCCACTTTTTAAAATGCTATAAAAGTTATTTATTACGTTTATTGTCTCTCTCATACTGGAATGAAAGCTTTGGAGCAGAGATTTTGTTTTCTTCAATGATATATCTCCTAATACTTAGAACAGTTCCTGACACATAGTAAACTCTCAGTAAATTGAGGTGAATGAATTGAGACTAAATGAATGTTCCTAAAGCCAAATTATAAATTTTGATTCCAGAATGTCTATTTCCATAATATAAACTCGAGAGATCTGATCCATCTTTTCTTTCTGTGATAAGCTGTATTAATCAGTGTTCTATTACTATAATACCTGAGACAATCAACTTATTAAGACAAAAGGATTAGAGAGGTTTTCAAGATGGTGAAATAGAGGTCAAATTCCTAGCTGCTCTGTGATGTGGAACTAAGAAAGAAGACAGGTAGTTTCTTAGCAAGGTGGGTGAATAACAACAACAAAACAAACAAACAAACTAACCAGAAAAAAAAAACTGGGGCCTCTAATGGAATTTAAAACTGGACACTCAAAGCAGATCAGGGACCCAGGAGGCTGGATATAATAAAATAAGGAAAAAATACCTGGTAGCATAGCTGCTGCCACAGCTGGACCAGAAACTCCAGCCAGAGAGGTCCTTCCATGAGCATAGTGGAGGGATAAGGGAATTAAAGGAAACTGCATTTTTTCGGAGGCTAAGGCATGTTTGGGTACTGAGCATTTAGAGATCAAGGACATTGCCTGGCATACCTGAAAGACAGACTGCACAATATCCATGTTGGGGAAAAGAAGTCATCATCTCTCCAGGCAGTGTTTGGAGGATAAAGGAAGAAACCATTTTTGCAGTCACCATGCAAGGGGCCAGCAGCTGAGGGGGCCGATTCCTAGCTAACCTGGTCATGGACACCCACCCATGTCTACCCTGCCCCTCCAATTCGACTGCTTGTTAGGACTGTCTGGGAGAGACACACCTGGTGGGAACATGGAATGGTGGGGTTAGGGGTAGACATGGATTTGGAGACCGAACCCAATACATGGGGTCTGAAGGTGATGTAGGGGATTAAGAATTGGGTCCCTCAGCACATGAGTGGAACCCAGGGGAGATCCTTGGCATCCAGTCTTCCAGCATGAACCAGCAAGTACTAGGCACTGGAGGGATGCTGATTTAAAATCTCCAGACCAATTGGCATTCAGCAAAGAGACTGGAGCCCACCTAAGCCTAAATCCTACCTCTAGGAATTCTGCCTATGGGATTATCTCACTCTAGCAATCCAGAGGGTAGAGCATCATGTTCCAGACCCCACCAAAAACTGCTGAGAAACTGAGAATCTTTTGAACCTCAACAGAAAGAATTTCTATATCACTTCTGTTCTCTCCCTGTACATACCATTTGAAATTATAAAACCTTTTACAAATTTGCTGTTTTTATTGTAGGCAATAACTGATTATATCATTTCTGTTTATGGTGATAAATAATGTTGTAGATGACATAGTAAGGGACTATTTGATTTAATGCAGTATATTGTTTGCATTGGTTGTTGTTATTATTTGTCACCTCCCTCCACCTAAACTTTGAGGTACTGGAAACATTTAGGGACACTACAAGTCCACAGGGTAGAAACACTACTGCCTCAGATCTGTACTGTTAGTTGGGTGGTCACACAAAAAACACGAAAAAGCGAGGGAACAAATTGCTCCAAACAAACCAAGATACTCTAATAATAGAATCCATCAATACCACAATGGAAGAAATGTCAGAGAAGGAGTTTAGAATGTACATAATTAAACTGATCTGCAAAGTAAGGAACAGTATAAGAAATGAAATCAGAGAGAAAATACAGGAAGTGAAAGATCACTTCAATAAAGAGGCAGAGATTCTGGGGGAAAAAAAGCAGAAATCCTTGTAATGAAGGAAACAATAAACTAAATTAAAAATTCAATAGAAAATATCACAAACAGACTAGATCACTTAGAAAACAGAACCTCAAGCAATGAAGACAAAATATATAATCTGCAAAATAGAGTTGACCACGGAGAGAAGATATTAAGAGACCATGAATGGAAATCCCAAAAACTATGGGATAACATGAAAAGATCAAATTCAAGATTTATTGGGATAGATGAAGGCAAGGAGATACAAACCAAAGGAATGCACAATCTTTTTAATGAAATATCAGGAAATTTTCCAAACCTAAAGAATGAAATACAAATACAAGAGGCTTATAGGACCCCAAATGTACAAATTACAACAGACCCACACCAAGGCACATTATAATAAAAATGCCTAATGTACTGAGTAAGGATAGAATTTTAAAGGCTGTGAGAGAAAAATATCAGATTATGAATAGGAGAAACTAATTCAGATCTCAGCTGATTTCTCAACTGAAACCCTCAAAGCTTGGAGGTCCTGGAAAAACATATATCAAGCTCTGATAGAAAATGTATGCCAATTTCTTGTAGAAATAGAGAAAGCAATCATGAAATTCATATGGAAAAATAAACGACCCAGAATAGCAAAAACAATGCTAAGCAGGAAGTGTGAATCAGGCGGTATAGCGATACCAGACTTCAAACTATACTACAGAGCAATAGTAACAAAAACAGCATGGTACTGGTACCAAAACAGGCAGGTGGACCAATGGTACAGAATAGAGGACACAGAAACCAATCCACAAAACTACAACTAGCTTATATTTGATAAAGGGGCTAAAAGCATGCAATGGAGGAAGGATAGCATCTTCAACAAATGGTGCTGGGAAAACTGGAAATCCATATGCAACAAAATGAAACTGAATCCCTTTCTCTCGCCATGCACAAAAGTGAATTCAAAATGGATCAAGGAGCTTGATATCAAATCAGAGACACGCCATCTGATAGAAGAAAAAGTTGGCTACGATCTACATACTGTGGGGTCGGGCTCCAAATTCCTCAATAGGACACCCATAGCACAAAAGTTAATAACTAGAATCAACAAATGGGACTTACTCAAACTAAAAGTTTTTTCTCAGCAAAAGAAACAATAAGAGAGGTAAATAGAGAGCCTACATCCTGGGAACAAATCTTTACTCCTCACACTTCAGATAGAGCCCTAATATCCAGAGTATACAAAGAACTCAAAAAATTAGACAATAAGAGAACAAACAACCCAATCAACAAATGGGCCAAGGACCTGAACAGACACTTCTCAGAGGAGGACATACAATCAGTCAACAAGTAAATGAAAAAATGCTCACCATCTCTAGCTGTCAGAGAAATGCAAATCAAAACCACCCTAAGATACCATCTCACTCCAGTTAGATTGGCAGCCATTATGAAGTCAAACAACAACAAGTGCTGGCGAGGATGTGGGGAAAAGGGTACACTTGTACATTGCTGGTGGGACTGCAAATTGGTGCAGCCAATTTGGAAAGCAGTATGGAGATTTCTTGGAAAGCTGGGAATGGAGCCACCATTTGACCCAGCTATTCCCCTTCTGGGTCTATTCCCTAAAGACCTAAAAAGAGCATGCTACAGGGACACTGCTACATCGATGTTCATAGCAGCACAATTCACAATAGCAAGACTGTGGAACCAACCTAGATGCCCTTCAATAGATGAATGGATAAAAAAAAATGTGGCATTTATACACAATGGAGTATTACTCTGCATTAAAAAATGACAAAATCATAGAATTTACAGGGAAATGGATGGCATTAGAGCAAATTATGCTAAGTGAAGCTAGCCAATCCCTAAAAAACAAATGCCAAATGTCTTCTTTGATATAAGGAGAGTAACTAAGAACAGAGTAGGGTCGAAGAGCATGAGAAGAAGATTAACATTAAACAGGGATGAGAGGTGGGAGGGAAAGGGAGAGAGAAGGGAAATTGCATGGAAATGGAAGGAGACCCTCAGAGTTATACAAAAGTACATACAAGAGGAAGTGAGGGGAAAGGGAAAAATAATACAAGGGGGACAAATGAATGTCAGTAGAGGGGGCAGAGAGAGAAGAGGGGAGGGGAGGGGAGGGGGGATAGTAGAGGATAGGAAAGGCAGCAGAACACAACAGACACTATTATGGCAATATGTAAATCAATGGATGTGTAACTGATGTGATTCTGCAATCTGTATATGGGGTAAAAATGGGAGCTCATAACCCACTTGAATCAAAGTGTGAAATATGATATATCAAGAACTATGTAATGTTTTGAACAGCCAACAATAAAAAATTAAAAAAAAAAATACAAAAAAACACGTGTAATATGATTCTTCTTTGGCAAATTAACAAAAAAGACTTACCAAAAAAAAAAAAAAAAGAAAAGAAAATGTATGCCGAACAAGAATCCTATATCCAGCAAAATTAAACTTCAGATTTGAAGGTAAAATAAAAATCTTCCACAATAAACAAAAGTTAAAAGAATTTACAACTAGAAAGCCTGCACTACAGAATATTCTCAGTATTCTGTAGTTCAGGCAAAATATTCCAGGAGGAGGAAATGAAAAAACAAACAAACAAACAAAAAACAGGAAAGGGAGGAACTACACTAAAGGAATAGTCAATCAAAGGAGAAACTAAATAACAAAGCTAGAAATAAACCCATATTACTGGGAACACAAATCATATCTCAGTAATAATCTTGAACATTAATGGCCTAAATTCATCAATACAAAGACACAGACTAGGCTGGGGTTGTGGCTCAGTGGTAGAGTGCTTGTCTAGCATGTGTGAGACACTGGGTTCAAGTCTCAGCACTGCATACAAATAAATAAAAATAAAGGTCCATTGACAACTAAAAAAAAATTAAAAAAAGAAAGACACAGACTGACATATTGGATTAAAAAACAAGATCCAACAATGTGCTATCTCCAAGAGACTCACGTCATAGGCAAAGACATCCTCAGACTGAAGGTGAAAGGATGGGAAAAAACACTCACATGGATCACATAAACAAGCAGGGGTTTCTATCTTCATATCAGATAAAAGTAGACTTTAAGCCAAAGTTAATCAGAAGGGACAAAAAAGGCAGTTTCATACTGCTTAAGGGAATAATACATCAATAAGACACAACAATCATAAATATTTAGTCCCAAACAATGGAGCATCCATGTACATCAAACAAACCCTTCTCAATCTCAAGAATAAAATAGACTGCAACACAATAATACTGAGTAACTTTAACATGCCTCTGTCACCACTGGATAGATCCTCCAAACAAAAACTAAATAAAGAAGTTCTAGAAGTAAAAAATACAATTGATAATTTAGACTTAACAAACATATATAGAATATTTCATTCATCAATAACTGATACACTTTTTTCTCAGCAGCACACAATACTTCTCTGATACAGACCATGTTATGTAAGCTATCACATATGTTGGCATATAGTTGTAATTTTACCTTAATTTATTTTTAGCACCTCTAGAGTTATTTTGATAGCTTCCTTTTCCATTGATATGAATTTTTGTGTTCTTGCTTTTTTCTTGACTAGACTTGTTTGATTTTTATCAAATTTTCGCTGTATTATTTCTTCTCTATTTCATATATTTTTGTTCCTACTCTTATTTTTCCTTCCTACTACGTAATTTGAAAATAATTTGATTGTTTTTCTAGCTTCTTTTTGATACAAGTACTTTAGGTTATAGATGTTCATCTGAGTACTGTTTCACCCCAGAGATCATGATATTTTAAGCTTTTATTATCACTTAGTTCAAAGCACTTGTTATGTGTGTGTGTGTGTGTGTGTGTGTGTAAAAGTCGGATTTACTGAAGAATAGAAATAGAAATAGAACTCTTGCAGTGCAAGAGGGGCCCCAATACCAGAATCTCTCCATCCCTGCATGTGAGTCTAACACTTGGTTTGTTGTGTTGGTCCAAAGTTACAAAGCACTTTTTATTTACTTTTCTTCTGCTTTCTTCCTTGACCTCTGAGTTATTTATAAGTGTGTCATTTAATTTTGAATACTTGACATTGGGGGTGGGGTTCTGTGTATGTCAAGGTTACATTTCTAATTACATTTATTACATTTCTAATGTAATAAATGATGCAGGAGAGGCTGGGGTTGTGGCTCAGCATTAGAGCACTCGTCTAGCATGTGCAAGACACTGGGTTCCATCCTCAGCACCATATAAAAATAAATAAAATAAAGGCATTGTGCCCAACTACAACTAAAAAAAATATTTTAAAACAAATAAATAAATCCATCATGCCAGAAACAGCTTGCATGATTTCAAATTTAAAAAATGTAATGAAAATGCTTTTTATATTGGTTGTATTAGTTGCATACATGTCAAAACTGATCAAATTGCATACTTCAAATATGTGCATTTTACTGTACTTCAGTTTTACCTCAATAAAGCTATGGGGAAAACAAAAGAGAAAGAAAAGGATTATTTTGGCTCATAGTTTTGGAGGTTCCTGTCCATGTTTAGTTGGCCCTATTGCTTTTAGGACTATGGTGAGGCAACCCATCATGGCTAGAATATGTGTCAGAGCAAAACCAATTAGTCACAGATAGGAAGCAAAAGAGAGAGGACAAGAGAAAGAACAGTCCAGCTTCAAGTATGCCCCAGTGACCTAAAGACCTCACATTAGGACCAATTTTTTTTAAGCTTCTACCACATCCCAATAAAGCTTTTAACATATGGACCTTTAGGACATTAACGATACCATGCTATAGCATAAGCCCACCCAAAACATGATATTTTGTTCCACTTTAAAAAGAGGGGGAAAATAATCCATGAGACTCTTTTCTGCTGTTAAATGTGTGATTCCATCTTTATTTATTGAGCTTCATTATACATGCAGTATCATGGCCACAAAGATGCATAGTTTTTTATTGGAGAACTTGAGGTAAATTAAAATTTATAACCATTTGATTCTAGACAGAAGTGGTAGTTTCGAAACATTATAAATGTACTAAATACCATTTGAATTATTAATTTTAAAATTGTTAATTTTATGTTATATGACTTTCATCTCAAAAGGTTTTTTTTTTTTTTTTTAACTACAAAGGAAAGATTAAATGAGGGAGTCATTGCCTGGAATGGATTATGATGTGGAGTGGAGAATTCCAAAAAAGGTATTCATATTCGTAGAGAAATTAAGACTTGGTTCATGTCTTAAATGACAAAGGAGAAAAGAAGGGAAGGATACTGTGTGTATGTATACAGATACAAAGTCAAGAACCATATCTCTTTGGCAAATTGAAAAAATGTTGAGAGTTTTTGGAACATAGTTTATAAGAGGAAAAGGAAGAGCTAGCAAGAACCAGATAATAAAGAACCTTGAAGGCCATAGTGAGGAATTTTTACTTTATTCTGGAAATGATTTGGACCATGGACATCATTGGAAACCATGCAAGGTATTTTCAGGGCAATGGCATCATCAGATTTGCTTCTTAGAAAAGTAATTGTGTTAATTATATAGAAAGATTAGTGGAAGAGAATGAAGGCAAATAGATGAATTTCCTAGCTTACTACAGTAAGCCAGTAAAGGAATGAGTTTACAAAAATACTTAATGCCTAGAGATAAGTAGTTATTTTCTGCCATTATTAAACTGGTAAAATTAAAATTAAGTCTTTAGGAAAAGAAAATGTGAAGACATTTCTGTACTTGCTACTTGAATTATAAGTTTTATATCCTGTCAAATTTTGTTATAGGAAGAGAATAGACATTCATCTTTTATAGAAGGAACAGAATATGCTTTCTCTCTTCTACATTTCACCTACACTTAAGAATTATAAGGAATGTAACCCTTATCCTTAATTTCACAATGAATAATTTAGAATTTCTTGAAGAGTTTAAGAAGTTTCCTGATAAAATGATCTGAAAAGGCTGTTTAGAATCCTATTTAACTAATCATGGGGATGTTTTTGCTGTGTTAAAAACATCAATTTAAGAGGGTTCAGTAAGGATTTAAGTTGACTCCTTAGACAGGTTCTGCTGGAATGTGGAAGGATTATACTAGTCTGATATGCCCCACCTATTATGTCAGTGTATGGATCTTTTAATGCTCTCTTTTAACTCTGCATGTTTCTTCTCAAACTGGGAAAAAAATTGTTTGAGGGAAATACATAGAAAGAGTGTTAAATACACAAATTATAAATTTGGGAATGTGTAGCAGAAGGATAGTTCCGGTAGAATCCTGAAAGAGAAGTTTGCCAAGAGTGTCACCTTGAGAGATGACTCATTGGTTCAATAAATTAGTTCATGCAGATTGTTCCAAATAGACATTGCTTATATGAAATATACCTCTCTGCGTGGGTACAAAGCAAAGGCCCCAACTGGCTTGGTGCCAACAGAGAGGGCATAGGAGGCAATTTGGGTTCCATTTTGCTTTTAAGAGATACAATTAAGTAAACTGGAAATTAGGATTTTGAGGGAAATGGTAGAGAAGACAAACATGAATTCCTCTCAGGTGCAGCCAGTACAAAAATACAAAAGAAAGCTAAGTTTATGAGGTTTCCCTCCCACCCCTTCTCTCTCTTTTGGCCATAACAAGCAAAAAAGGGTAAATTTGGCTTCATTTTCTTTTCTTGTTTTTAACTACAGATTAAGCCCAGGGGTGCCCAACCACTGAGCCACATTCCTAGCGCCCCCCTTTTTTGTCATTTTTTTTTTTAATTTTGAGACAAGCTCTCACTAAGTTGCTTAAGGTCTTGCTAAGTTGCTGAGGCTGACTTTGAACATGTGATTCTCCTGCCCTAGCCTCCTGAGCTGCTGGCATTACAGGCATATTTCACTGCACCTGCTCCATTTTTCTTAATGTAAAATTTTTTTTTCCATATTTAGAATTTTTAAGGTGTCCACTAGTAGTTCAGACAAAAGGCAGTTCTAAAATGCTTTAAAACTTGTAATGAAGTTTTAAAATAACACTTTTTTTTTTTTTGCTTTTGAAAGGTGGTATTTATACTTAGATATATTGATGAAAATAGAAGTTTGGCTTTGTGGAAACCAGTGAAAATCAACTATTATTTATCTTAAGGTTAACTACTAGTGGCATATTTCATTGAGAACCACTTTCAAGTTAATCACCAAATGTATAATGTGTCCCTGTATGTGCATTTACTATGTTAGAAGTTGCAAAAAATAAGATATAGTTCTTCTTTCCTCTTTATCCCCCACAACAAATGTAGCGGTGGAAATAAGACAGATAATTTAAATGTTACATTTAGTGAATAACACAAGTAAACTGGATAGTATAAGAGAAAGAAATCCATTTATTCTAAAAGAACCTTGCTCTAACTAAATATGTCATTTAGATGTTACAGGCAATGGAATATTGTGAAAGAAAGCTTAATAAAAGAAGGGATTTGATCAAAGTTATATATTAGGAATATTTATCTATAGGACATATTAGAAGAGAGAGAAGTAGGAATAAAATGAGCCAATTAGGAGACTACCATTGATTTCAAGTCTAGAAATGATAGGGCCTTTCCTTTGCTTCCTGAATCATGAATATCCTTGGCTTTAAGCATGGTTATGATACATTTGGTGTTCTGTTTTACTTCTCTTCCTTAAGAGACTTTAGCTACATTGATAACTCCCTGTTCAAATAAATAAATAAAGTTAGTTTTGTATGCTTACCATCTTTCTTGGCCATGTCACAGTTTTTCCTTTGCCTTTAATGGCATCCATCTCAACCCATTGATTATTCATTCATTTGTGGGTTGGAGCTGTTTTAAAGTTTGGAGATTAGCTGATATTTTAGTCAGCTTTGCACTTCTGTGGCCAGAAGACCTGATAAGAACAACAGAGAGAAGGTAAAGTTTATTTTGGCTCATGTCAATAGATAGCCAACTCCATAGCTCTTGGTCCAAGGGTGAGGCAGAATATTATGGTGGAAAAAAAACAGCTCAGGACATGGAAAGCAGGAAGCAGAAAGAGCTCCACTCTCTAGGGACAAAATTTAAACCCCAAATACACAGCCCCAGTGACTTACCTACTTCAGCCACACCTTAACTGCTCACAGTTACCATCCACTTAATCCATGTCCATGTATTAATCCACTGCTTATGTTATACCTTTCAAAATGTAATCATGAAAATTCTTGCATTGTCTCAGGTAAACTTTTGAGGGACACCACATATCCAAACCATCATAGCTGGTAAGATACAAACTCCTAACTCACATGGAATTAGTTGCATGTGAATAATTATAAATCAAGACAATAAGGGAGAGATGTCTTGTTGGAAGAAATAAAGGGAGAGTACCTTAACTTTGCCTGAGAGGATTGGTAAAAGGGGAAGTCCAAGAAGAGGCAATGTCTATATTAACCTTAGGACAAATAGTTTCACCTGTTAGATGTAGAAAGAAAGTGAGGGACATTTCAGGCTGAGAGAATAAACGAAGCAATGGCAATAGACTCCCTGATAGGGGATATATTAGGAAAATGCAAACACTTGGTGTTCCTAGACTGCAAAGCCTGAAGCTAAACACAAAGACAGTAACCAGGATGTGGAAAACCTGGTATACAGTGTTAGGGCTCTTGTACTTTATAGGACAATAGTTTTTTAATCTTTTGTTGTTGTTTGTTTTTTAACCAAAAGTACTTTTTCATTGTAGAAAAGCTTATACAGAAGCCCCATACAACAGATAAACTAAGAACTCAGAATTCTGGTTGAAGCAGAAAGTTATTTCTCTCCAGCCCCCATGAACATACCACCTTTTATATGAAAACTGCTTCTAGAATAAAGGAGAACCACTGAAGGGCTTTAAGCCTCAGGATGACATGATCATATTTGCATTTTGGAACTACGCTGATAAGTATACAAAGAATGGGCTTAAGAAACAGAGCATTAGAGGCAGATACCATTGAAGAAAATGTTATAGGAGTTTGCATAAAAGTTCATAAAGAACTTTTGGCTTAAGGATCTGTGATAGAGCAACAGGTACAAGAGTACCCTTCCCTCTATAAACAACAAGAAGAACAAAAACAGGTCAGCTCCTACCTCAACAAATATATATTTTCAGGCATTGGTCTGTGGGTGCCCTAACATTATAGTGGTCACCATTGCCCTGTGTACCATTTTCTGACAGTAGCACAGGAATATGAAGTTCAAGAATAGTATAATAGTCCTAATATTGAGCTAAGGAGACACAGAATTGAATGCTGCATCTGAAGGGGCTATAATTTGCTGGGCAGGAGACCAAGTAGTCTTTGACCAAGGTTTGAACTTCACATTTGCAGGTGAATACTATGCAGGCTTTCAAGAAAATAACTGAAGGATTGAGAACAAAAGAGACAAACTCCTGATAAAGGCCTGAGGCTTCTTTAAAACCTACAGCCCTGGCATCCACCTGAGATATCATTAAGATCATACCTCAGAAATGTAGAAATGGAGGTTTAGTAAAGCTAAGTGATTCATTTAGGCTTCTATACTTAGTACAGGTGGCCAAGGATTGTAAGTGAATGGTTAAAGTGATCCTCAACTTGCCTATGTCTGTTATAAAGGAGACTTTGAGATGCTTAACCTTGATAGGAAGGAGAGAAAACAAGATCTCAAGGCAATGGCTCCCAACTGTAGTGAGCATCAGAGTCATTTGGAGGCTTGGTTAAAGCACAAATTGCTGAGTTCCACCCCCAAAATTTCTGATTCAGCAGGTCTGGGGTGGGGACTGAGAATGTAAATTTCAAATTAATTCCCAGATTATGCTGATTCTGCTGGTACCTGGACAACTTTTGCATTGAGAACCACTGCCTTAACAAGATAAGAAAATTGAGTTTTTATTTCTTTAAAAAGATTTAAAAATCCTTTCAAGGATTTAGTAGAGCTTTTTTAGCATTCTTTAGGAAAAGAAATAACTTGAGTTTTCAGATGCTAGTTAGTGTGATGTTGATTTGCTGTACTTGACTATTTAATTTAATCTGTATGAGCTTAGATTGAATTGAAATTAATTTCCATATGTCTCTAAAACAAAATGAAAGAATATTTCATAGAAAGCATGGGCATGTTTGTATATTTGTGTATGTGTATGTTATGTGCATAACCTTGCTCTTCCATTGTTAAGAGTTTGAAATTAACAAAGCTAATTTAGGAGCCAGAGATACTATTTTTCACTTTTCTAAAATGGAATGAAATTAAAGTACTTTGGTTTTTGTTTTTGTTTTTGAGAAAAAGGAAAAAGAAGGTTTATTGCTTTGCTAGCAAAAGAGAAATACAGGGGACTCTTGTCCCAAGTGCTGTGATTCTAGAACTTGGCTCTTTTTCTTTTCTCTCTTTTTCCTTTTCCTTTCGTTTCTTGGCAAAGGAAGACTCTGAAGCCCAGTACAAGGCCAAAGAAGTGTTTCAAACATAAAAAGAGCCCCATGTTTATAAGCAATTCAGTGTAAACAAGAAAACTGGTCAACTAGGACAATTAGAACAGCTAAAATGCTCTTGTAAAACACTCTCTTCAGCTGAATACAGATTTTTGTGAACTTCAATTTGGTTCATTTGAAGGTACATGAATTGTGATGTATCCAATTTAAAAGGAGTAGATCAATATGTTTAAAAAGATTTTATATATAAAAGCCATCTATAGGTGTTATAAAAAGTACAATATTCTTAAGGAATTCAAGTTTCAGTGCACCAATTTGCAGTATTGTATATTTGTGTATATGGGTTATAAGTCACATTAGGTTTATATACAGAGGTATGGAAAGGGTAATATCAAAGTTTGTACGGAACTAGGACTAGGGTTATAGAATTAAGATTAATATGGGGAAATGTGAATATTCATAGGAATGTGCTTGTGAAAATATGTGTAAAAATATGTAAATATAAAGGCTCAGACACAGGGAATAGTAAAGTGTGACTCCTTTGAATATACATTTTGTATATATGAGGACACATGGATGAATCTAATATGTGATATATTGTGATATGTATGTAAATTTAACATTGAAAATAGAATATAAATATCAAAATACACTGAAATTTATACTCATATTTATAAATATAACACATTATTTTTATATACAGAGGTATGGTAAGGGTAATATCAAATCTTGTACTGAGGCAGTGTTAGGGTCGGAGAATAAAGATTTATATGGAGAGATATGGAGAAATACAAATATTCATAAGAATATACTTTTGAAATTTTGTGTGAAAACATATATAAACAGACAGGATCTGAAAGAGGGAGGCGTAAATTGTGAGTCCAGTGAATATATATTTTGTAAATATGGGGATACATGGATGAAACCTATATATGGTATATTTTGATATGCATTGAAAATAGAAAATAAATGTCAAAATACTTTAAAAATAAAAAAAAAAAGAAATTCAAGTTTGGAATAAAGGTCACCATGTTCTCTTATATCCTGAGTCAGGGGTAAAATGCCTTTAAGAGTGATACTTTGAATAAAACCTTTGGTCCTTTAAGTTTCAACAGTGAGAAATTAAGAGTCTATGTTAAAACATTGAGAAAATAATTGTGAATGAATTTTAGGTTCAAATAAAGGTCTGGTATATTTTATTTATTCTCTCCTTGGTTCTGGTGGAGATACAGTATATACTAAAGAAGTGGTTCTCCCTTTGTCATGAATATAACTTTGATAATGACAACACCATAGCAATTACTAGCTTTTTTTTTCTGTAGAGCTTAAATGTTTATTATTTTAATAATAGGCATTTTTAGAACCAGGCCCAAACAGTTATGTTTAGTTAGACTCAATTATTTGCTCAAGGATCCAAATTTATTTTCTTTTCCTTCTGCTTTTAGAGCAAGTAGAGGTTGCATTTTTTGCTTTTCTTAGTAGGAGGGAGTCACTTAACCTTTCAGTGTTACTCTTTCAATTATTTAAATAGAGATAATTTCCATTTGAAAGGGGTGGATGACTTCAATTACTGTTCAGGAAGTTTTCTATTACTTAGTACTTTGTATCTTTATTGATGCTATTATGTGGTTTCAGCTTATTTTTAGAATTTTATCTTTCTTAATTCTACCCTTTAGTTTCACAATTGCAAAGAGTAACCTTAGTCATGGTAATGAGGATATGGAGGAATAATTGGCCCTATACAAAGTGTTAAAAATTTGCCATGCTCATAGAGGCCATAGGAATTTGCTCCTTAGAGTCTCAGTAACAGAGACAGTTTCCCTTTCTATCTTCTCCTTTATAGAGACAGGAGTTGGGTTACTGAGGTAGAGCTGGAGGTATCTGTTCCAGTTTTGCTAGATCAGTTGCTGTGGTGTATGTCCATTGTAATTATTTGGAAAAATAAATAAGTTCTCATCTGTAAAAGGGGGATAATTATAATGCCTCCCTTATAATGTCACATGTAAATGTTCCTTAGGTTTGTACATAGTAAGAGTTAAATGTTAGTCATTATTATTGAAATTTGTTGATAACAATTCAGAAACCATAAGAAATTAGGAAGTATGATTAATTACTGACATACTTTCTCAAACTATTTAAGATAGTATCAGTACAATTATTCTAATGAAAATTACTAATAAAATATCATTATTAAGTCTGCCCATTGCCCCCAAACTGAGCCTTATAGTAGTACCCCCTTATCTGGGGTTTTGCTTTCACAGTCTTAGTTTTCCATGGTCAACTGCAGTTTGAAAATAGTAAATGGAAAATTCCAGAAATAATTCATAAGTTTTAAACTGCACTGTTCTGCATAGTATGTTGAAATAGCATGCTAACCTGCTTCTTCCTGCCTGGAATGTGAATCCTCCTATTGTCCACTGTATCCACACTATATGTGATCCTACCAATTAGTCATTTAGGAAGCATCTTGCTTATCAGATCAACTGTCAGTGTATCACAGTGTTGTTTCCATGTAACCCTTATTTTATTTAATAAAACCCCAAAGTACAAGAGTAATGGATGCTGGCAGTGTGGACATGTCAAAGAGAAGCTGTAATGAGACGGTACAGTAAAGTATTTTGAATCATGGAGGAGGGAAGGTAGAGAAAGATAAGACATTCACATAACTTTTATTACAGTATATTGTTTCAATTGTTCTATTTTCTTATTGTTGTTAATCTCTTACTGCACCTAATTGGTAATTTTATCAGATAGGAATAGGAAAAGCATAATATATACAGGTGCTGTCTGTGGCTTAAGGCATTTATTGGGGATCTTGGAACATATCTTGCATACACATGCCGCACACACACATGTTAGAGCTATCCTACTACTCTACAATGATAACCTGTCAAAAGCTTTAAATTAGTAATTGGCATTACAGGGATTTTTTTTCCATTTGTAGTTCTCATTCCACATATGCAAACAACTACTTAGTTCCTAAAACTTTGCCAGAAAATATAATTTTTATGATTCTGAAAACATTCTCACCTTTGGAAGAAAATATGTCATTTTATGTAGATATCTATACATATTTCCACTGAAACATGGTTTATTAACTATGTCTAAAAGTTAATAAAGTACTTGATCGTAAAGTTGAAGAATATTTAGGTGATTTTACTGCCTTAACAAAACCACCTCCTTTAAAGGAATTTTGAAGCTAAATATTTCTGGCCCATTTTTATTTCTGTTTACCTATTTGAACATTGAGTAAAATTAGAGCCTGTGAACCATGTTCTGACAAAGAAGAACCTTTTTATTTGTGTGGGTGTTTGTTTTGTTTTGCTTTCTGAGCTCACAGAGCAGGTTCACACCTGGATGTGATTTGCACATACTTCTTTTAAGCTAATTTACATACTCACCTTTCCTGATCTTTCAGATTTCTTTTTAAAGAAAAGCTGAAAAGGGGTTAGTGATACCTTACCATTGTGAATACTAATCTACATTTCTCCTACTTTGCTCTTCTCATTTTATCTTACTGTCTTCATTAACTAAAAGGATTATTCAATCACAAAGTAGTTAGGGCCAGTTCACTGTTAAGTTTCATCTCTTTCCCTTTTGCTTAACTAGATACCTGGGGAAGGACAAGAGCAACAGGCAGATTCATCCAAAGGGCGGTGCCTGAGGAGAACTGTCAGTGTCCCTTCAGAGGGTCAGTTTCCTGAATACCCACCAGAGGGCGCCACTAAACTGGGTAAGCTAATAATAAAATGAAAGAAATTCTTAGATTTTATTGGATAATTTGTGGATTTGTTATAGTAAAACAAAACATCCTATGTTTCCTGCTAAGTAAGTGCATTGAAACCAATAACATGCTAACTCAGAGTTAGAGGTCATTAGAATTTTCTTTGTTATTTATAACCATGCAACAGCAAAGTTTTTATTTATCTGAACTCTAGTTAGTGAGGTTGCTGTTTTGTGTTGGCAAGTTGGGATGACATGTTGTTTTTGTGTTTATTACTGAGTTCTAGATTTTGAAAGAGGCTTGGCTATTTTGTCGAAGCCCTGAGATTGACAGGGAAATCAGTATGTGCAGAGAACTTAGTATTAAAGACATACTCTGTTCACATAGCTACTGATGTTGTCTTTTATCTTGTACAATGGAGTGTCAGATTAGGCTAATTTAGCTAAGCTAACTTTGCATGCTATACATAACTTCAACTCAGAATCGTGGTTGGAGTGGATGACAGAAGGGAAAAAGTTTAAAATCTCCATCTTGGGCTGGGGATATATGTAGTTCAATGGTAAGAGCACTTGTCTGGCATGTGGGAGGCCCTGGATTTGATCCCCAACACCACAAAAAACAAACTAACAACAGCAACAACAACAACAACAAAAAAGCCCAAAGAAACAAAATCTCACTTCAGTTATTATATATTAAAGGAATTAATATCAGTATCAAAGTAGCTAGCTCTTTCCTCATTTCATATCAACAGTATTCTGTTAGGTGTTTATGTTGGTACTTCATATTGTTTGTTATGCACTTAGTGAACTATAGATTTTTAGTTATAAACACTTTTTCATAGGTAGTTAAAACAGAATAATTTGTTAATTTTATGGTGGCCATATGTATAATGCTATGATTTATGTTTAAAATCAGGATTTGGTTTGGGTTTTTTTTTTTTTCTCTTATGCTTCGGTTTTGCCTTTTTCTTTATTTTCTAAATGAAGTCCAGAACTCTTGGTCAGTATTTGAATCCTTTATTTCTCTTATTATCCTGTAATGGTTGTTGCTTTTCTAGAAATTAGTCAGGTTACTAAATTGTTTTCTCCAAATTCATATTTTTTTATCATCTTATTTCCATTTTATCTTTGTGGCATGTGATGAAACCAGTTTAGGTGTAGACCTAAATTACATTGAAAACCTGTCTGGGTGCATTCATTTTATAGCCCTTTTATATTTCACATACATTGATATTTCACATATATTGAATTGACTGAATCACCTGCTTTCAATTCCTTTTCTTTCATTAATTTGCAATATTATGTTGATAACTAGCTTTGCCACTTTTGATTATTCAAGCTTTGTTTCACAAAAGTCAGTTGATTTTGAGGAAGTGTAAACATATTCTGAAGAATTATTATAATGTTATAGAAGAGAGAACTATATAGTAAATTGTTAAATATCTACAGTCTTCCAGGTACTTGTCCCCAAAGCAAACTAAGATGAGGAGCAAAAGCCTCTGGTCTAGAGCCAGTCCCCTCTCTTTTGTCCTTGACAAGTCTGGTAACTATCTTGACTCACCGCAGTTCATGATCATTTTCAGAATGGTTAACCTAAATGAGCACTAGAAGCTATACCCATAAATAGAAGAGGCAAAAGAACTACTTCTACAGCCGTTCTTCATTACTTGCCAGTCTAATTTTGAATTAGATTTTTGTTCCATTTTTATATCCTGCTGATTTGTCTTTAGGCATAGTTTCCTGCTGTCAAATATTTCATTGAATAATTTCAGTATATGTAACATTCTATGTCAGTCCTTAAGAGTTCTGCTTTTAGAAGATTTTTGTTTAGTTAACATAAAATGAATGCATATAGAAACAAAAATGAAAGTTAGCTTATGAAAATCAATTGTATTTATTCTGGTATTTAAATATACCAACAAACAGTAAATTAATAATTTTAACTGCATTACAAGATAGTAAATACCTAGGAAAAAGAAACCCAATGAGAAATGTACAAGACTTTTATATAGAGAACTATTAAATAAATGGAGGACTATACCACGATTATGTATTAGAAGACAATGTTATCCTTTGGTTCTGAAGACCAAAATTACAACACAGTTGTACTACCCTTCCACATACACAATGGTAAGTTGGTTCTAAAATTCATCTAGAAATATTGTATAGACCAAGAATAGTCAAGGTAGAACAGGCTCAGTGGCACATACTTGTGATCCCAGCAACTCAGGAGATTGAGACAAGAGGATTATAAGTTCAAGGCCAGTCTCAGCAACTTAGTCAGACCCTGTCTCAAAAAAGCAGGTAGTGCACAACTTTAATCCCAACAGCTTGGGAGGCTGAGGTAGGGGATTGCAAGTTCAAAGCCAGCCTCAGCAACTTAGCGGGGGCTCTAAGCAACTTAGTGAGATCCTGTTTCAAAATTTAAAAAGGGCCAGGGATGTAACTCAGTGGTTAAAGTGCCCCTGGGTTCAATCCCCAATATTTTTTTTAAAAAAATAGCTAAGGTAGAAGACAAGTACCTGGACAGTTTACACTTTTATTATCTGTATGGGGTATTATTTTAGATGGTTTCAATAGAGATGAGAAGACTTAATCTACTAATATCAAATCTGATGTAAAAGTACAATGCAAGTATGTAAAAGAATAAACAGTTAAACTAATGAAATAGATTGGAGAGACCTGAAATGGTCCCAGAAGTATATGAACTCTTGGTGTAAGAAAGGAGGTCCTGTAGAGCAGTGGGGGAAAAGATGGTCTTCTTAATCATTGATGTTGGGTCAATTAGATAATCTTGATGAGAGGTAGGGGGAATTGACCCCATCCCAAATGCATTGTATATCTAAATGAGAAATAATACAATAAAGCTTCCAGAAATAACATATAAGAATATTTTCCTGATCTTGGATAGATAAAGATTTCTTTAACAGAATACAAAACTCTGACAAATTGAACTACATTAGGATTGAGAATTCTATTCATCATAACACGATTAAGAAAGTGAAAAGGCAAACTACTGAGTAGCATATATTTGTATATATTAGATTTTATTTAGTATCTAGGAAGACTTCCTAACAGAAAAATAAGAGATTCAAACAGATAATTCACAAAGGATTCACTGAAGAATAGACATAAAGTACTACATACCGTGTCATTCCATTTATATAATGCTCCAAACAGGCAACACCAATTTATGGTTTTAGATATCAGATGGCTAGTTTGGTCAGATGGAGGAGGCAGGAATTATAGTAATTGGGAAGAATAAGAAGGAGGTTGCTTTAATCCTAGGAATGTTCTATTTGTTGACTTGGGTAGTAGTTACACAAGGTTGTCTGCTTTGAGATAATTGACATTGAGCTAGACATTAATGATTTGAGCACTTTTCTATATGTGTGTTATACTTAATGAAAAGGAAAAAAAGGAGGCGGGTGGGGGGGGAACCCGAACTAGTTTTTCTGTCAAACAAGTGACGGTAAGGATGATTAATAACTATGGTTAGTTCTTTTGTGTGTTACTCAGAGAGCAACCAAATAAGGGCTAAAAAAAAGATCATTGGATTTAGTGATGTTCAGGTTTTCAGTGAGTTTAGACACAGCAGTTCCAGTGCTATGTGGTAACAGCAGCTATGCTGAAAAGGGTTAGAAGATAGCTCATAAGTGAGAAATTGGAACAGAAATCAGCAGCAACTTCTTTTTGAAGTTTGCCTTTGAAAAAGATAACAAAATGATAGACAGTCTACAAATATTTAAGTGACCAAATGATTAAGGGGAAAATGAATGAAAAGAAAGAAGATGAAGATTAGAGTACATGCTTAAGTTGGTCAGTCATGTTGTGACAATAGTGACAGTGATTACTACTACTCTATTGTAGCTGTTTTAAAAATTTAAACAATTTATTAACTGGTCTTTGTATTTCTTCTGACCTTGAATTTGATAAATATATGACTGACAGAGGTAACAAGAAGTAATCATATCAGAAAAAGAGGCTATTCAATAATAATTATTTCCTCTGTTAATTTAGTAGTGGGTAATTAAAATTTAATAGGTAATTATAATTTTATTCATCCCTAAGATTGGAGGTAAGGAAGACATTTAAGAGGTTATAAGTTTCAAACAGGTAGTTACTCCAAAATCCCTAAACAGCAATTTTTAATTATCCTTATTATGTTCTTCCCATAAAACATTCTTCTACTGAGATAACACTACCCCTTTATCAATTACTAAATCTATCTGTACAAATAAGGGGAAGGAGGGACAGTTTACACTTAAAGCTTTTATTATCTGTATGGGATATTATTTTAGATGATTTCAATAAAAATACCAAACAGTTACATGCTAGATCCTATTCTAGGCTCTCAGAATTAGCATTGAAAAAAAACAGACAAAAGTCTTCTCCTTCATGGAGTTTACTTTCTGTTGAAGAGCCATAAATATATACATATATAAATATAATATACATAATATATAATATTCTAAATGATGATAAATACAAAGAAAAAGTAAAGTAAGGAACAGGGACAAGACATTCCAAAGAATTATAATTTTAGCTTAAGGATCAAGGAAGGAAGGTCTCCTTGAGATTGAATAACAATCTAACAAAAAATAAACTTCTCTGAGAGTTGTGAAGTCACTGGCTTCTCTGTTGAGTAGGGATATGAGAATGAGATTTCAGAGACCAGCTAGAATGCTACTGCAGTAATCTAGACAAGGGATGATAGCAATTTAGGCCCAAATTTACTTCTTACTGGTATAGTTCTCAGACTCAGCAGTTTACAGATTACTGAAGACACTAAAATTTACACAGATTTTGGTTCAAATTATTTTCCACTGAAAATATGATGTTTTCTTAAGGTACATGAACAACATGTCTATGAAGTACCCACTTCAGATTTAGAAAATCTAGAAAAAATAGTTCCCCCTGGTTATACCAGGTTTTAATATATTCATCAAAAGTCATCTAAATTTAAACAATGCAAAGCATGAGTTTTTCAAAAGAAAATTACTTTTTCAGAGAGTAGAGTTCTTTATATAGAAACAATACTGGGAGGTGTAATAATTACATGAGAGCATGAACTAGAATTAGTAAATATTCATTTTCAGGTAAGTATAAAATTGTATAAAGTCAACTTAAAAAACATAGCTATCAAATATCTTGCAAGAACTCTGAAAAGAGAAAAATGGAAAGCTGAACAGTAGACAACATTTTTGTGAACTATACATTTATGGAATAAATATTCTTGTTACTACCTCATATTACTTACTGCCTGGTTGGTGGCTAGCACAAAGGTCAGTTAGGAACTCTTTGCTATCTCCTTGTTAAAATTTGTTCTTTCAGTAAAGGTCATTCTTTCATGCCCAAATGGCATTAATTGATCAAGAATACTTGTTTGCAGGTAACATCATTAATAAGATCATAAAGCTAATTTAGTTATAAAGTGTCTGACATTCATAAGTACAAGACTCTCCCAATTCTCAAACAGCAAGTACAGATCAAACTTGATAAATTCAAACCCAAACATCTAATAACTGAAGACTCAGTGATCTCATGCTTCTATTTTATTATACTATGATAAAATCTTCAAGTTACCTCATGGTATTACTTACAGAACCTCTGGATTTAGGGAGGAGAAGAGAAGGAGGGAGGAAAGGAAGGAAGGAAGGGAAGAGAAGAGAAGGAGGGAGGGAAGGAAGGAAGGAAGGAAGGAAGGAAGGAAATCAAGCTGTTATTGTAATAGTAAATCTGTTATGTAGTACTCAAAATCCCATAAAAGGACTGGGATTATAAGAGGTTCAGTGGTAGAATTCTGAGTCGTAGAATCACCGTGTTCAATCCTCAGTTGTAGCCCATGTAGCACATGTGAAACACTGGGTTGGATCCTCAATACTACATAAAAATAAATAAATTTTAAAAAGTATTGTATCCATCTATAACTAAAAAAACCCCCATAAACATTTGGTAAATGTATTTAAGTTATAATTTGATGTAGTATGCTTCTGATACATTCAAGCAAGCCTTAGGAAAGAATATACTGAAAGCCTTTAAGAGTCAAAAGTCACCTATTCAAAATTTTCATGTTTATGCAAATTAAGAAGTCAAAGAGAAAAATTTTAAAAAACCAGAAAAAGAAAGCCAAATTGGAAACACCCCAATAAAATCCAACCCTAAACTATCCTTTCTTAAGTTTATTAATCTAAGTGACAAACATTTAAGGAAACTTTAAATGAAACAAATATTTAAAGCAGAATATCCTCTCAAAGTCATTTATAAAATTATCATAAAGAATAAATATTTTGATCAAAATTTGAGTATATTGATTGTTCAAATTTTAGCTTTAACTCTCACCCTCTGTTATAATTAAATTAAACTCAGTTCTTCCTTCCGTATGTAGAAACTAGTAATGGCTTACTTTTTATTCCCAAGACATTATTAGGGATATCTAGATAATTCACTAAATATTTTCAAGTTGAAAGAATCTATAAAATACAAGGTGGTAATAATACTTATAGTAGGGGATATGTGAGTAATGAAGATTTAATATTATAAGAAATATATCTTCTGTTTTGATAATAATGGAATTAAAATGCCAATAAATAATACGTATGTATGGTATTATTTAATGTTTAGACTATTAACTTAATGCATATATTGATTTAATTAGTAGAAGCAGATCTTTAACTTCATGGTAAAAGGCAGATCCAGATCTTTATGAAAAAATATCAGTAGACTACTCTTTCTGGCTCTGAAAGCCAGAGCCCAATAGATAATGGTAATTCTTAGTTTTCTTTGAAATTTCCTAAAATGTCAAGTCTTGTTCCTCTCCTGTAAAATAAGTTTAAGATAATTCGATGAACATCTACAAGCAAGCTCACACTAAGACATCTGCATAATACCCAGCCTTCACACTTACATTCCATTATTAATCAATTTTAATGAAATACAGGTAATTTGAGAAAGATCTAATGGACTAAAGAACTGTCAAAAAACAAAAACATGGATAATTAAGGTAGAAGCCCTTGGAATAGTGTTTCTTAGGGCTTTGGGTTGGGTAGTTTTGGGTTTTGTTAAAAACATGAGCTAGTATATATTTATTCTTTGAAATCTGTTTCTGTAAGATACGTGTAGAAACTGATGATGATATTCTGGAAGAATGAGCTGAATCTGGGATAAAATATCCTTGTAGTCATTTCTGCTATGACATATGTAATTCTAAAAAAATTACTACACACAAAGCTTCACAGTACAAGACGGAGAACTTATGGGGAAAATGTGTTATGAATATAACTCTCAAAAAGTTGGTCAGTAACACCTAAAAATGATAGAACTAGTTTAAAAAATACTACAATGAATGTAGTACTTTTAAAATCCTAAAGCTTACTCTTGGTAGTAGATATCAGAATAGTTTGTGGGCTTATTGTGAAGTGATAGAAAGGGGTTATTTAAAATCAGACCAAACATTCTTATACGAGCTATGTTTGGATATGCCTCATAACCAGCATACATTGAACTGGGGCAGCTGTTAGATGCCTGAGGTGTATATATGTATGAGTGCTTTGTATATTCAACATGGGTTGGTTTAGATGGGTGCAGTTTTCTTTGTTCACCTGATTTTTGTCATAGATTGCATAAGCAATATAAAATTCTTGTTATGTACAAATTGTTCCCTAAAATATATCAATTGCTGTGGAATACTACATTTTCAATGCAAGCATTACAACAGAACCAACCTTACTACCAACGTATTCTAATCATATTTATCCATTAGAAAGAAGAAGCATCCCTAATTTACTCTTTTATCTTCTTCATCTTGGCACAATATAGATTCTTTAACTAATGCAAAGGTGACTCCTTAAATTGTCATCCTTGATTTGTAGTTATTTCATAAAATTTCCAGCAGATGGTAGTAAAGTGTCTTATACAAGGGGTTCTCTTTCTAATTCACAGTCATTTGTCAGACAGGATTGCTGTTCTCAGTTTTCCATTTAAGCTTTGTGGGGATTGGTGCCCAAAAGGACCAGAGTAGAGTTCTCTAAAATGTGATACCTAGGCTAGGACTCCTTTTAATCAGTCCTAGCTAGTGTATTAGTAATACTAGTCTATTTTAATATTAGCAATTTTAATTAGTAATATAGTAAATTAACATCTTAGTATATGTTAATATTAAACCATTGTGGTGGTTGGGAAGGGGTAATGAGTGATATAAACAAGTAGGAATGGTTTTTAGGTTCAGCATGGACTTCTGTGAAAAGAAATGGCAGGCAAGCATCTAATTGCACTCCCTCCAGAAACCCCACTAAAGCTGTAGTGAAATTA
This sequence comes from Marmota flaviventris, assembly GCF_047511675.1. NCBI lineage: Eukaryota > Metazoa > Chordata > Mammalia > Rodentia > Sciuridae > Marmota > Marmota flaviventris. The sequence goes on along the minus strand of NC_092509.1, from coordinate 98,926,061 downwards.
TTTATTTTAAAGATATGGAGAATGAGAAAGAATAAAGCAATGACCCACTCACACACACAAACTGAAAACTGAAAGCAAATAGAGTGACAAATAGTAAGCTCACTTGAGAGAGCCAGATCTTAACGTGGCAATGAAGAAAGCTGAGAACCAATTGTATGTTTACCACAGAATCTTCAAATAGTTTAGGAATCAATGGTACTAGAAACAGATGGTGGTCAATTCGTATATCATGTTCTCTTCCCCATTCCACTGAACAACTGTTCTTCCCAACTATACCTCTACCCTAGGATAGGTGTGGTCTCAGAAGACAAGACATAAACAAAAAAACAAGTATATCTCAATTGGGAAATAGCAGGAAAAAGTGAGAGTAGGGCACTTTACCAAATGCAAGGGAAGTAAAAGAACATCTGCACCTAGAGGATGACATGGTTCAATTGCCATTCCTTTCCACACAGGAGGTTAGAAGTATACCCTTTGGTATATTTTACCAGCCTCACCAAGAACACATATCTAAGGTTGCTGACTTTTTCAGTGCTTAACAGACATGAACAAAAGCCTCTAGCATAAAAGAGAGAGAAAAAAACAAAAGTTTAAACAAAAAATAGAGACCAGGAAGGGCACAGGAAACTTTAAAAAAAAATCTTCAGAAAAGTAAGCTACTACATACATGAGACAAGAACTTAAGTTATACAAAGTCAAAGAGTTTTGTCTATTAAAATTTTTTATAATTTAGTTTAAATTGATACATAAAAAAATACATATTAATGGGGTATCATGCAAGGTATGGATACATGTATATATTGTGTAGTGTTTAAGTCAGGTTAGCTTGGCTGCCTGTAATCCCAGTGGCTTGGGAGGTTGAGACGGGAGGATCACTAGTTCAAACCAAGCCTCAGCAAAAGCCAGGCACTAAGCAACTCAGTGAGACCCTGTCTCTAAATAAAATACAAAATAGGGCTGGGGATGTGGGTCAGTGGTTGAGTGCCCCATAATTCAATCCTTGGTACAAAAAAAAAAAAAGTAAATCAGGTTAAACATATCTATCTCCTCAAACATTTATCATTTCCTTATTGTGAAAACTTTAAAAAAATCCTTCTTCTATAATAAGATCAGTGAAATAATACAGTAGGTACTATATTTCTCATTTTGCTTGGACAGGTTTAAATCAACCGAATAAAGGAATTTCAGATGGACACCTCAGGAAGCTATCTCTGTATCTCATGCCTTTACTATTTTGGTTTTTTCCCCATTTTCACTTGCATAGTTTGGCAAATTCCTTCAAAAGTATAGTTATAATTCACCAGTCTATTATGTAATGAAAGTAGAAAGATTGGGGCTGGGGTGATGTTTATAATACATTTTAAGATATATTTTGGAAACTTGACTTAGGCTCTTAACTTCCCACAATCTTTTTCAAAAGGAAAAATACACGCTTCAGGTAAGTTAAGTAAAATCAGCTATACACGCGTACACTCTCTGTTTTGCACCCCTGCCTCTCTTTCTCAGCAGAACTGGCTAAGCTGTTTACCAAAAGCCTTTTTAGTTTATATTTCAAACAGGAGGACTTAAAATTTAGATTGGTGGAAAATCTAATTTAGCTGTGTGCAATACAAACTGGAGATGCTCTCAGGGACAAAGCACTTGTTTTGTTATGACCCTTTTGGCACCCACCTGCCAAACAATCTCTGTAGTGACAATATTTAACAGAGAAAGCTCCTCAGTTTCTCATAAAGATGCTGTTTTCACTAGATTAATCTGATTACATTTTTTACTCATATACTTACAGCCTGTTTTCTTTCCTGTTGCCTTCAGATATTTACCTGTTAATATCCCCCCATATATACTTTTAACTGATGTTTAATACAGCACAAAGGAAATTTTTCATTTCCATTCTTATTTTTTTCCCTGCTTACAAAATTATTTCTTCTTTCTAATTTTAGAGAGTAGAGCATAACAGGAAAAATTTAGGGTAGACAAGAGTGAAAAGAACTTGAATTCACTGGAAGGGAAGGAAATGAAAGAGACCAAATTAAAAAGACAACTGGTATAGAATAAAAATAATTGTCTCCATTTATTTTTTCCACTTAAAGGCCTTTATACTTTTTCTCCCCTATTTTAATCAGAGTAGTGCCATTAAAGAATCAAAAACATTTTTAAACAAATCTTTTGTAAAAAGGCAAGGAAGGATTTCCCCGGTAGCATTCTGAGGAACTATGGCTGTGCCTATACCTTGATTTGGACCAGTAGCCTCCAGAAAAGTAAGAGAATAAATTTGTTGATTTAAGGTTGAGATAATTTGCTAGGACAGCCCTGCCAAACTAATGTGCTTGATTATTTTTTTCCAATGAATTCAATAAATTCTTGGATGTTGTACAAACTTTTATCTCCAATCATGGTTTTAAGAATCTCTTATTCTTTCTATTTATACATATCACTAATTGCCACCTCAAATTTATCTCCTTATATTTTAAAAACAAAATTAAAGAACAGAATGAATGTGAAGTAACAATTGGCAGTGTAGCGGGCAGATACAATGATGACAGAATAGTGAGAGTGCTAAGGTCTGGGTGTGCATTATCACATTTCCTCCTGGCAGCAGTCCTGTGAAACAAATGCTGTTAGTGTCCTCATTTTAGAAATAAGAATACTGATGCCAAATAAGTGGCAGACCCAGAATTCAAACTTGGGTCTAAATGATACTCCAATTTATTGTGGTGCTTCCTACGTGTTGAGACAAATACAATTACTGATAAGACTTTTTCTTCCTCTCCTCAACTAGATTTTTCCCCCTAATCCAAAGCCCTTCAGAGTGACTGACTTGACAAATTACCTTGCCCTAAGGAATTCATCCTTTCCTTCATCAAATACGTTTTAAATTTCCTGTTAGGTTGCACACCGTTCTAGCCTGTGTGAACAAAGCATTCAAAATAGTCAATAATAAAACAAAAAACCTCCCACCTTCACAGAATTTACATTCTGATGGAATAGACTGGCAAAACCAAACAGCTTTACCATATGTCATATGGTAAGAAATGTGGTAGATGAAAAACAAAGTAAGGGATCAAAGGAGAAGAGGGCAAAAGAATATTATATGTGGTGGTGAGGGAAAGCCTAAGGGACATGGGTAAAGGAAAATGTCCTAGAACTAAAGGTTATTAATTTCCAATTTTAAAGGGCCTGAGAGGTACTCAGTATAATGAATAAACAAAGATTCACTTCAGGGCACATGTTTGGAAAATTTCAGAATATCTGCGAAAAGAGAACTTCTTAAAAGTTTTTAGAAATTTAAAACAGAAAACTATTTTCTTTTTTCTTTAACTGAATAAATTTTGTTTATTTATTTTTTACATACATGACAATAGTTGAATGCCTTACACTCATTATTACCCATTCACAGCACAGTTTTTCGTAACTCTGCATATAAAGTATGTTCACGCCAAAATTATGCCATTATACATGTACTCTTTTTTTTGCACTACAATTCTTACTACACATATATACTCAGTTTTTCATGTCTCTGTTTGTACACAAGGTATGTTGACACCAAATTCAGATCTTCATACATATATTTTATATAATAACGACCATCACAAGGAAGGGAGAAAATTATTTTCTAATGGATTTCAATGAGAGTAACATCTGACTTCTTATAAGAAGTATTAGAAGCTGAGAAATGGATCAATGCCCTTGAAAGTACAAAGAAATATGATTTCTAAGATAGAATTATAATCTAAGCTAATATCTAATATAAGATGAGAGGAAGACAAAAGGGAATCCCCAGAATATTGGTAAAAGGAAAGCTGAGGATGGCAACTGAGTAGCTGATTATCCACTCCAAACTGGGACAAACAGGTGGAAGGCTTTGGACTCAACTTGATTCATCTTATTATTTCTAAATAATAATACAACTAGGTATAAATACCTAGAGAGGAATTTTTACTTTTAGATAAACACCAACAGAAAAAGCTAAAAATTAAAGAGGATTGCTTTTGGTGGGGTGGATATAAGGTCATTTTTTATTAGTTTATTTCATTTTAAATAATGATTTTTTTTCATAAACATCACTTTTTACATGTATATACTTGGATGAAAGTAATGTGTAATTTAAGCAAACAGTTTTTCTGAATGCATAAAATCATTATGATGGTTACTAATTCAGAGTTGTGAAAAATAAAATATTAAATGTAAATTCCATAGCAGATTACTGGCATGTAGTCAATGTTTATTAAGTGGTAGTTTACTTTTTTCTCCCAGTTTTGCTATATTTTCAGTAAAAAAAAATATCTTGAGTGCCAAACAATCAATATAGAAATATTTTTAAAACCTACCCAACTTTTAAATATGGTACTACAATTTCAGACTTCATTACATACTGTTACATACAATTTAATAGATTATGACAAATATTCAAGATGACAGATCTCTAGAGACAACAACCCTTTCATTAAAAAAAAAAGAAGTCACAGAGAATAAAAATGTACCAATTAAGTACCTACCAAAAATGCATTTGATTGATGAAAGTTAATATTCTTTCCCTTGATTGCTGTGGATATGTTTCTCATATGAACTAACAGGAAGATCTGTCTTTAGATTTAGCAGTATTTAGGTTAGCATTTATTGTACATTAAATAAATCTTGGTTAACTATATTGTTGACTAAATTATCTTACAAAATCAGAGCCTTAGAGTGATAAATATCATTGAATGCTAAAGTTAAACATTAGTTTATTGTAATTCCATTTTATTACAACATTTCTTAGCTGATGACTAGTAAAGTTATGCACAAATCTTTTCTAAAAACTAAATAAGTTTAGAAGATTGGCTAATAACACGAGGAACATAAGAAATATATTATTTTGTCTTAATGATGTACTTTGAACATAATCAAGATTCTGCAAGGTACTTTCCTATCTACCTATTGTTTGGGCCAGGTACTATTTTAAGCATTTGCAAATGTTTACTTATGTAACATATGATGTATGTACTGTTATTATCCCTGTTTGTTTGTTAATTATTTCACAAAAGCGGTCCATTTTTATCTCTTCTTCAGTGATTTATGATGTCATCATTTTCTCATCAAGGCATCTGTGGTCACACTATAGAGTGTATAGTGTCTTATTTCTAAAATAGTTTGTGAATGGAATGAAACAATGAACAACACTCTTAATTAAAGAGGGATGTACTTTTTGACAAACTTGATAGACGTTTTCATGAAATTGTATTGCAGTGTCCTCTACTCTGAATCATGCAATGAATAATAAGTGTTCCATGATAAAAGAATTAAACATTTCTGTAAGTGGAAAGAAAAGATGTCAAAAAATCTAAGATGTTAATAACCTGTGGGTTCTGGTGAATGAAGAATTCTGTAAAAATATTTATAGCAAAGAGGTTTGGATTTGATGAAAAGAATACCATGTGAAATCAGTAAGGAATGATAAAAATTCCCATTTCCTTCTTTATCTTTTTATAACTCCTTTCCCCTAACTATTTTCATTTTATTGTACTCAACAAATACTTACATGCTTGTTTAGGCCAGGTACTATTCTAAGCATTTGCAAATGTTTACTTACGTAACATATGATGTACGTACTATTATTATCTCTGTTGTTTGTTAATACTTAAAGAAACTGAGGCAGTGCTTTTCTAAGACCCTGTGAGTAGTAAACAGCATAGCTGGCATTTGAACCCCAAAATTTGGCCCAAAAGTCAGTTCTCTTAGCCACTGCATTCTTCCACCTACTAATAGGTACCTTAGAAGTAAATGAGTGAAAGTGTCCCAAGTTCTAGAATCCTGAGTCCTCTGACATTGTCAATGTTTGAATTTTTGCACCCTTATGAAAATAAAATAGTTGTCTATTTTACTGTTATTTACTAAGGAAAATGCGTAATTGTCTGTTCTATAAAACAGTATCTAATAATGCTAAGTGAAGTTAGCTAATCCCAAAAAAACAAATGCCAAATGTTTTCTCTGATATAAGGAGGCTGACTCATAGTGGGGTAGGGAAGGGGAGCATGGGAGGAATAGATGAATTCTCGATAGGGCAGAGGGGTGGGAGGGAAAGGGAGGGGGCAGGAGATTAGCAAGGATGGTGGAATGTGATGGACATCATTATCCAAAGTACATGTATGAAGACACGAATTGATATCAACATACTTTATATACAACCAGAGGTGAAAAATTATGCTGTATATGTGTAATAAGAATTGTAATGCATTCCACTGTCATTTATTTTTTTTAAAAAATCAATAAAAATATTAAAAATAAAATAAAACAGTATCTAAATTTATTACTGCTGAAGTTAAAGATAAAAAATACCTTTGCTAATAAAAGTTTGTTTCAGTTGAGTAAAGATGTAATTCTACGAAAAATAAAGAATTTTATTTATTTAAGAATTATAATTATCTGCCCATGTTTTTCTGTAACCTATCTCATTAGTGGTTTCTACCAACAGATAAATGGGCCCATTGGATAAAGTAAACTTAGCATGTAGCTTGGGTTTTTAAACTCATTTAATATTAATATATTAACATGCTGATCTTATAATGTCATATTAACAAAATTCAAAAATAAGTGAAAATAGTTTTATCTCAGGAAGGTCTTAACTTGGAGTGATATTTTATGGATGACAAAAACTTTAAAAGAGGGATTCATAAATTTGCTGAGGAAACATTCATTGGAAATATTCAAAGGCAGAAGAATCACAGAACCTCCATTACATTTCCCAAGAAGGTCATCCAGAAAAATCAGAACAGGGATATCATTGTACAGAAACTGTAGAATCCCTTTATCCGCTCTATTAGTAAATAAACAAAATGGTTCCCATCTCAACTGGCAAGAGTGGCAGGCCATGACAATAATTTTGAGAATATATATATTTCTCAGAGAAGTTTCTGACCTGAATTATTGTTAAAGACTATGCTTTATTCTGTATTATCAGTTATTGTATAATTAAAATTCTCTCCCAGAAAACATTCAAAATTTCCTATTTTTATGATACATGTTTTAATTTTACATAATATTTGTGCGTGTAAAAAATGAAATCAAAAAGAACACAATGACTTGCAAAATGTTCAAAATATATTGTACATTCCTATTCAGCATTTAATTGAGCTCAATATTTATTAAATGCTATTAATTTCCAAATATTTTATTCGTATGGACATTCTACATTCTCTAAATTATAAAGAAATTGCATGTCTCATGACAGAATTTCATTCACCAGAGTTTTTCCTATGATTGCCAAAGCAACAAAAACTCAATATAGTCTGTAATGTTTCAGTTGTGACAGCAGATTAACTTAACAGAAAATCAGTAAAGCTTAACAAATAATTATATATTTATTTTTAAAGCCACTGAAGGAAATGACTTTTTGAAAGCTTCTTGCCACCCACCCACTGGAGTTTAAACCCAGGGGCACTCTACCACTAAGATATATCCCCAGCCTTTTTGGGGGGGAGGGGGTTACAGAGTCTCCCTAAGTTGCCTTATTGGCCTTGAACTTGGGTAAATGTCCTTCTGCCTTAACCTCCCAACTACCTTGGATTAATATCTAGAATACATAAATGATTCAAAAAAACTTTACAACAAAAAATCAAACAACACAATTAATAAATGGGCAAATGAATTAAACTGACACTTCCAAAAGAAGAAATACAAATGGCCAACAAATACATGAAAAATGTTCAACATCATTAGCAATTAGGGAAATGTGTGCCACCACACCCGGCTTTGAAAGTTTTTTCCCCCATATTTTTTTAATTGGTGCACTATAGTTCTATATAATGATGGAATTTGTTGTAACATTATATATGCATATAATATAACAATGTAATTTGGCCAGTATCACTCCACAGCACTTCCCGCCTCTCCCTCATCCCCGTGCCTTTTCTCTACTGATCTCCCTTTGATTTTCATGATCCCTAACTCCTCCTCTCCTCACTACCCACCACCTTTCTTTTTCTTTTTCTCCTCTAGCTTTTATGTGAGAGAAAATATATGACCCTTGACCTTCTGAGTTTGGCTTATTTCACTTAACATAATGTTTAAGTTCTATTTATTTTCCTGTAAATGACATAATTTTATTTTTATGACTAAATAAAACTCCATTGTTTTTATATTCGACCTTTTCTTCATCATTCATTCCTGGTTCCATAGTTTGGCTATCGTAAATTGTGTTGCTATAAATATGGGTATGCATAGGTCATACCATGGTTACATGCCTAGTCTTTTGAGGAACCTCCATTCTGATTTCCATAGTGTTGTACTCATTTAGAGTCCCACCAACAGTGTAAAAGTGTTCCTTTTTCTCTACATCCTCTCCAGCATTTATTATTATTTGTATTTTTCATTACTGCCATTCTGACTGGTGTGAGATGAACTCTCACTGTAGTTTTGATTTGCATTTCCCTAATTGCTAATGATGTTGAACATTTCTCATACATTTGTTACCCATTTGTATTTCTGCAGAGTGTCAGTTTAATGCATTTGCCCATTTATTAATTGTGGTTTTTGATTTTTTGTTGTAAAGTTTGAGTTATTTATGTATTGTAGATATTAATCCTCTGTCAGAAGAATTACTAGCAAAGACTTTCTCCCATTCTGAAGGTTTTCTCTTTACATTTCTATATGTTTACTTTGCTACGCAGAAACTTTTTATTATGATGCTATCCCACTTATTAACTCTTGGCATTATTTCCTGAGCTTTAGAGGTTCCAGATGAGAAAGTCATTGCCTGTGCCTATATACTGGAGTGTTAACCTTATGTTTTCTTGTATGAATTGCACAGTTTCTGGATCTTTTATCCATTTTGAGTTGATTTTTGTGCAGGCTGAGAGAAGAGGGTCTAATTTCATTCTTCTGTATATGGATAACCAGTTTTTCCCAGCACCATTTGTTTGAAAGGCTTTCTTTTCTCCAATAAATGTTTTCTGTACCTTTGTCAAGTGCCGCAGTCCGGCTGCAGCAAAATAACCGGGGGGTGACGAACAACTTGTGTACATTGATACAGCAGGAGTGGGAGCCGTTTATTGTAGGACAGGAGCGGTATATATACATTCCACACAGCTTATCTAATTAACATAAACTCGATACAGCAGTCAACCAATAAGGAATCTCCACACTTAATGGCTCGCTGGCGTTACTTTACAAACCACTCCCTCTGGCAAAATGCCAGGCGCCATCCAGACTTGTTTACAGACTCTAACATTTGCCAGGCGCCATCCTGACTTGTTACAGACTCTAACAGTCAAGGATTAGACAACAAAATGTGTGGATTTGTTTCTGTGTCTTCTATTCTGTACCATTGGTCTGTATGTCTACTTTTATGCCAGAACCATTGCAGTTTTTGTTACTATAGTTCTGTAGTATAATTTGAAGTCAGGTATTGAGATGCCTCCAGTATTGCTTTTTGGCTTCCATTTGCTTTGGCTATTCTGGGTCTTTATTTTTCCAAATGGATTTTAGGACTATTTTTTCTAGTTCTGCAAAGAATGTCATTGGTATCTTGATAAGGATTGCATTGAATCTGCATATTACTTTTAATAGTATGGTCATTTTAACAATATTAATTCTGCCCATCCATGAACATGGGAGGTTTTTCCATCTTCTTGTGTCTTCTTCAATTTCTTTCTTAAATGTTCTATAGTTTTCAGTGTAGAGAGCTTTCACCTCCTTGGTTAGATTTATTTCTAAGGTTTAATTTGTTTGTTTTTGTTTTGTTTATGAGGCTATTGTGAGTGAAATTATTGTTGTGATTTCTTTATCAGCAGATTTGTTGTTCCTATATAGGAAAGATTATTAATTTTTGTATGTTGATTTTGTAACCTGCTACTTTGCCAAATTTGCTCTCAGCTCTAGCAGTCTTTTGGTGGGTTTTGTTTGTTTGTTTTTTAAATCTAGGTGTGGGATAATGTGATAATTTGACTTCTTCCTTTCCTATTTTTATGCCTTTTATTTCCTTCTCTTGTGAAGGTCTTATTTTTAAAATGCAATTTAAGCTCCATTTATATTTTTTTAAGAGAGAGAATTTTTTAATATTTATTTTTTTAGTTTTCAGTGGACACAACATCTTATTATATAATTAATTAATAACAGCTGAGGATCGAACCCAGCGCCTCGCGCATACCAGGCGAGCACGTTACTGCTTGAGCCACATCCCCAGCCCTGAGCTCCATTTTTAAATGAAGAGAACTAGTATCACATGTCCTTGATTCTACAAGTACTTTCAGAAATAATATTTGTTAGTTATTATCCAACAGTATCCCAAAATACTTTTAGTTGCTCTTTGTTATTAATGAGTTTTTCCATAGAAATAGAAGTGCTGCTTTTATTCCTCAAATATACTATTATTAATGTTATGAAAAACCTAGAAAGATATTTCCTTGTAGTTTTCCACTTAGGTTTTGCTTATTTTTCTTTAAAATACGGTTGTAGTCTCATGAAAGCCCGAGTTGAGACAAGGGACTAATCTTTGATTTGGCCATCTCCCTATAACACTTGCTCCCAGCGAATTGCCATTCTTTCTAAGGACATGGAGTCTACTACATCATCTTAGCTGGAAGAGCAAGGTAAAGCTCAATCTCTTAACCAGAAGTTTAAAACCTGTGGTTATCATAATTGTCACTTATTGGGCATGAATCCTTTTTAAATACTTACAAGTACTATGCTAACCATATGATTTAGCAGATATTCTGATCTTCATAATGCCTCTCCATCATAGTAGAAGTGTGTGTGTGTGTATTCATATATTCGTGAAATTTAATAATTAAAATTTTAGTGACATTTCTGAATAAGTGGGTGACTTTGGCAGTTATCATTCCAATTATAAACAATGTTTTTCTTTTTCTAATCTGACTCTAAAAAAGAATGCAGTGGGAAGCTCACATAATCAGAATGCCAATCTGGTTTATGGGAGACATTAGAATAAACTGTGTTTATGATTAGAAGAAACCATTCAAAAGAGGGAGTGCACATAAGTGCAAGAATCAGCACATTCATAGTCTGGTGTACACGTCAGCCTGATTACTATAGAGATGTGTCTATGCTTGGAAAAGAAGAAGATAGGTGTTAAAGGATTGTTTGTTAATTTGTTCGATAGGAATTAAAATTGATGTGCAAGGAACTTTTAATTATATGTAAGTAGCTTATTTTTGTGGCTCTTTGATATTCAGAAAATCATGCATTTGTGGTTCAGGGCTTCTAAATGAGTAGCTCATTTAATTCTTTACCTATACCAACAAAAGAACATTATTACTTTTATAAGATATGGAGGGAAATACACTGGTCTACATTCTTCAGAATTCATCCTAATATTTCATTGATTCAAAGCTAGAAAAGTCTCCTAGCCTTTTAATAATAAAGCTAATATTTATTAATACTGAGTTTGGGACCTCGCTTAGATATAGTCTCTAGGAGTCTACTCTTACTCAGACCATTTGTTTATTCCACAACTATTTATTAAGCACTTATTGTGTTAACAAACAGTACATTCAGCATTGCAGATACAACAGTGAACAAAAATCTATAGTCCCTGCTACCATGGAGCTTACATCCATCAGGATGGGGAACAGGTAAACATCCAATATATGAATAACTAAATTAAAACTGTGGTAAGAAGAACAAGAACAGGGTGCTGTATTAGTATAGGTAGACAGTAGTTTGATAAGCTGGAAACCAAAGCATTGCAGTTGATTGATGATGTACAAATTGTGTATGTTTGATTTACAAGATTGTGGAATCCCAGAACTAGATGAGACCTTTAAAGTCATTTTGTTCAACCATTCATGCAGTACTTATTTCTTATAATTCATATGATTATTACTGATATTTTATTTTTATGAGGGAGGGGGGGTGGAAACAAGTACCATAGAGGAGAACAGATACTCCTGGGGCTCAAACCCAGGACCTCGCCCATGCAGAGCACATGTTCTACCACTAAGCTGCATCTCCAGCCCAGTTTGACTGGTTTTTTTTTTTTTTTTTTTTTTTACTTAGAAAAATACATTTTCGTACAGTTCAACCTAATGTAAATATGTATTAAATACAGCGCTGGGTCAGGACTATGTAAAGTGGATTGATGAAGCAACTCTACCCAGTTCCCTATGTGGAGAGACATGTAAAGCCAAACATAGTGTTTACTTGCAGAAATAAAATGGCTTAAATGGCCTCACCTTTACAAAATGAACACGGTTGGTGCCAAGTTGTGTATTCTAAATATGTGATCAAAACTCCATCAAACTCTATGAGGCCATTCCTAACCAGTAAGGGGTTTTCTGTACTGATATGGTCTTAGCTTGAGTTAATGTCTAAATAGTGAAGCAGGTACTCATGCTTCTCCAGCTCTTTTGGAAAATTCCCTAGTGCTGTAGAAGATTGTTGATTGTTCCCATCTCTACCTCAGAAACTGCATTTTCCTGGCCATGACAGTGCAGCACTTGGCTGTGGGTTCATAGATAGTGAAGGTGAAATGAATTACTCAAAGAAGCAGCTGATACTGATTGGGATCTCACCTATTACCAATAGATCTTGATTGGATAAGTAATGAAATAACTTTTTCCTTGTTTTTTTTTTTTTAATTCTTTTGATTTCAGTTAGCTACTTGTAACCATATACACCAGAGATGAATTCCTTAATGTTATTGTTTCATCATACAACGTACCCAGTGCTAGGCTCTGGCATGGGAAAATGGGTATGCTATGGTACCTGTTCTCAAGTTATTCTGAAGTACACCAAAGACTAGAAACTTTACAAAAGGTTTGATGAGTAAAATATATGCTTCCTTCCATATGTCTATTCATTCTTCCTTCTATTATTTATTAAGTTCCTCCTAATGTCCAGCATTTTTCTAAGCTCTCGAGATAAGTTGCTGGTACTAGCTCACCCCCATAATGTATCTCACATTCTCGTAGGGAAGAGTCTTTAAATATCAGTACCTAATATAATGTTCAGTAAAGTGAAATGAGAGGACTCTGAAGGGAAAAAAAGGTTATTGAGAAAAAAATTACAGAGGAGAAATGTGATCAACCCTGGATAGGAAATGAGATAAGCCATAGAAAGAAAATGGTTTTGAAGGGTAAATAAAAGTACACAGGCGGGACTGAGCAGGAAAGGGACTTCCAGAGAGAGAAGCAGCAACACCAAGACTGGGAGGCATAAACAGGGCATTAAAATTAGGAATATATACTTGTACAAAAGACTTAGTGTAGACATTAATGGGGTATGCTATTTCATTTCTTTTGAAAAGTGTTGAATAACAACAGAATAACATTGTTTACAATTAAGAAAAATTGTTTCCTCCACAGGTATTCTCTGCTTTCTTCAGGTGTTAGAACTTAAGGTAATAAAAGTGGTTTTAACAGAATACAATGAAACATTGTTATAATTAACTTTCAGATATCTGAAAATGGTCAGATTAACAACATTATGGACTTCTAGAAGGCTAATAAGCAGTTCTGGATTCTAACATTTTTTTTTTAAAAAAAATCAAGAAGAAAATTGCACATTTATGAAGATTATATACATAAACTTTTTGGCATTGGGAAAAGATTGTTTTTCTAGCTCATCAACAGAAGAGCACTAGTGTTGCTCATTAGTATCATTTGAGAATTGCTGCACTACAGCGTGTTCATCAAATGCATAATTTGTTTGCAAAGAATTGGGAGCTAACTCTCTTGTAACAGGCAAATCCTTTAAAAAGCTACTTCAGTATTTCACTGACTCTGACTTTATTTTATTGAACTGAAATCTCTCTCCCTGTAACACAGACTTAACTGCTCTCAGTTCTAACTCTTGAATAGAAGTAGGAAAATCATAACTTGTTTCTTATTCTAATTCTAATTCTTATTCTAATTATTCTGAGGAATAATTAATATTTAATTTAATATTGTAAAATTAATATTTGCATTTTTAAGGTTTATTATAAATGGCAGTTAATAATAATGATATATATTTGCATTACCTTTGGTAAGAAGAGGTTATGAAGGTTGTTGATGTTTCATATAGACAGGGTAAAAATCTGTGAATTGCTAAGTTTTCACAGTCTTTCAGTTTGCACATTTCTGCACAACTTTAGTTTATATCTTTCTTTTCCTATGATTTGTATTTCAGTAGCAGGGATTAAAGGAACATTTCATTGAAATAGAAATAGGAAACAAAAAGTAAAAGCAAAGGAAAATGCAGTATTAAAGCAGCATGTTTCCCAAAGGAATTTGGGGCTAGATTACTAAAAATAAAGCATGAAGATATTAAAAGAGAAGCATTATTTAAATAATTGAGATAAAGGGGGAAAAAGAGTGCTGAAGGACATTCATATGTTCGTACATACACTACTAACATATATATACAAATATATACCTTTGTGTATATATGCTTATCTAATGTGTTGGTTATATATTACTTATAAGATACACACACACACAAACGTGTATAGACAGGTAGGTAGACAGAATGTATGTGATTCCATCAGTTCTCTTGTTTGTTGCATTCTACTGCCTAAAATACAAGAAGAGTCCACTGTGATTCAAAGTCAATTTTTTAGTTAATCACTCCTAACATGTTATTAGCCTCAGCAACTGAAAAACTGTATAATGTGTTAAGTCATCATACCAATGATGAAGATTACATTGTTGACCTGCCTTCCATTTTTGGAATATGGGCGGCGGAGGGGGGGGACGTAGAAATATGTCTGATTTTAAAACAAACTAAAATGATGACTGGGAGCAGTGATATTGTCTATAATTTTATCATATCTAGTAAAAAAACAGTAGAATCAGTTACAAAATAAATTTTCATTATACTATATTTTAAAATGAAGTTCTAGTTTAAGACCTGAACAAAAGTCTTTAAGGAAATAAAAACTTTCTTTTCTGTTTCCTTTCTAAATGTAATATACTTCCATTGTAATAAGTTAAATTATTTTGCTTAAATAAGGTAGTTTAAAAGATAGTAATGTGTGTTAGTAGACTTCTATGTTCATATCAGTTGCAAGAATTACCGAATTTTTGTACTTCAAAAGTTTCTATTTTCATTCAGCACATAAACATTGAAAATAAAAATATCTGAAATTTGCTTTATTCTTCTATACTTAGGACAGAACTGAAATAGATTGCTTTTAGAAAATCACTTATTGGGCTGAGGTTGTAACAGCTCAGTGGTAGAGTATATACGTGAGGCACTGGGTTGGATCCTCAGCACCACATAAAATAAAATAAATGTGTGTCCATCTACAACTAAGTGTGTGTGTGTGTGTGTGTATCTTAAATCACAGAGAGGCACACCCCTTGGGATAGGAAGAATGAATTACCTATCTTGGTAAATCACATTGCTGCAGTAGACCAAGTAGACCAGACTGTCTGCACCAGAGCTATTGAAAGAGAGACAGCAGTGAGTGAGTAAGCAAGGGTGGCTATTGTTTAGTGCTCTGTAGTAAAAGAACAGGGCAGGGGGTGGGTTTGAGTTTGACTGGCATTGGCTCTGGCTTTTCTGCATTCCAAACTGTCTGAAGCACAGAGTGAGAGCAATAGGGGAGAGAGAGAGAGAGAGAACACGAAAGCAAGCACAGGCGAAAACAGTGTACAAAGTGTTTTGAGTTTCTGTCTGGCATGCCGGAGAGATAATGTTAGCCACATCCAGAAATTTCACAGAATGCAGACCCCAGGTAAGAGTTCCTAGAATCTGAAATTAAAATTAAAAGTTTGCATATTTCCTGGAATGTGTTTTTTATTATGCAAATGCAGTTATTTGTGATTACTGGTTTTAAAAAATAGGTTAGTTTTCATTAGTGTGTGTTCACACAAATTCTGTGTGAGGATTATCTGTCAGCATTTCAGTACAAAATCCAGTAAATATAGGTCTCTGAGATTAAACAGAGTGAGCATAGCAAAATGTTAATGCTGTAACATTTACTTGTCCTTTTAATAATATGAAGTGGATTTTTATTCTGGATCTGCTTTAGAATTCTTTACGAAACAACCAGTACAGCTGTGAGAAACAGAATATACTTAATAATCAAGATTTTCACATTGCTTGAACATGTAATCAATCTGTGTCATTCACAGAGTTCAACAGGTTGGATCTTCAGACAACAGTGAGAGCATTCAAATGAGAGTATTGCTTGCTCTTTTTGCTCAAGGTTGGCTTTTTAATATTGTCTGCCTTAGATGACAAGTTAGAAACTTTAACTGATTAACTCATTAAAAGTTGAATCTAAAAGAGACTTTAGGGATTATCTATAGTCCAGTCTCTCCATTTTCACTAAGAACATTGAGGTCTGAGGAGTATAATACTTGGTCAGGTTCAGAGTTAGGAACAGGATTTAAATGAAAACCTAGATTTCCTAATTCTCTATTTATTTATCTTTTAACATGGTACCAGTTACATTTAGATTTTATGGTTTGTCTATATTAGGTTCACTGGCCTCAGGAATGATGAATTATTGCCTAAACAGAACAAATGCAAACCGAAAGATCGATAGAGGAAAGAGAGCAGGGTATGGGGAGAGGGAAGGGGAAAGAAAGGTATTGGGGTCTGAATTAGAAAAAGATATATTCCATGCTAGTGTAATTATGTTAAAATGCATTCTACTGTCATGTATAACTAAAACCCAGTTTTTTTAAAAAAAAATAAATCTTATAGGGAGGAGATAATAAGGGACAGGTATCATCAAATCAGTATTGATAACATGCTCTTGACTAAAACCAAAAATAGATTAAAAAAAAAAAAAAAAAAGATTTACCAAAAGGGAAAAAAGTAACTTTTGGTTAAGGAAAGTTACTATAATTTGTATGTTGTGTTTATATAAATTAAATGACATATTCTGAATCTGCATATGAAATTAAAATTCTTTCAAGTTGATTTTTTTCCATTTATTAGAGTCCTCTGTTAATTCACCTCATGAATTTCATGAATTATGTTTTATGGGGTGACTTAAGTGAAGGATCTTGAGAGTCACAACAGACAGTGAACATCTGTCTTCATACATTTTCATTTATTCTCTATAAAAGGTTGCTGCCCTTTCATTTTTCTACAGACCATTGTGGTAATGAGAGAGGCCACACTATTCTAGTGAGCTAAATAGTAAAGATAGCCTCTGTCAAAAGGATCTGTCATGGCTCTTTACAACTCCTGGGAACCAGTTAGCCTGATTTGGCTGCAAGCACAGTGAAGGGATGCTGTTGTCCTTTTGTATTAAAGCCTGACCTGTTCATTCCAGTTTTCTGCTGGGTCTGTGTAAGTTCAGTACTGATTTACAAGTCTGTGTGAGATGGGCACTGAGTTATAAGGAATAGTTTCATTACTGCTCTGGGCTATCAGGAAACCCATTGCAAAGTGGTTTCTCCACCCAGAAGGGAACAAGAGACTGTTTGTCTTACTGGAGAAGGCATTATTTAAGCACACTGTTTGTAAGAGGACTGGTGACTATGAGTGTGAGCTCTTTCCAACTTGACAGTGTTCATGTTGTATTATGTGGGGCTTAGATTTTTCTCTTAGCTTGTATCCTACCTTAAATATGTGACAGGGAGAAAGATTGAGATGGGCCTTTGACCTAACTGCCTAATGCCAGAAATAATCATAAGTCATTAATCTACTGGTGTTTTAATGATTTAAACTATTTTATTAACCAACCTAGTGATTATAGAACTCACTACCATGTATTAGAAAGAAGGGAATGTTAGAAGGAAACAATCTTCCTTTTATTTGCTGAATATGCATGTCAGATAGTACAGGTTTATGCATTCTGGGGTGGAGAAAAGCAATAAGTGCTTTACTCTGTGACTAAAGACAAATTCGAAGTGGGAATGGAATGAGTACAGTGAAACAAGTGGAATTAGAAAAGAGACTCTCATGTATATTAAATAGTTTTCTTTTGATCAGGATTTTCTTGAAGGTAGGCCCATTTTCACTACTCATGATTATTTTTACTACTCATGATTATTTTCACTACTCATGATTTTTTTCCTTGATATTTTTTGAAAATTTATTTTCTGTGAACTACCTATATCTTCCTATAAATATAGTTTATATATTAAATTTTCAAAGAGGGTGAAGAATTCTGCAATATAATTTTTTTCTTATAAATATTTGGCTATAGTTGATCAAAACTTTGACATATTCAAAGGAATATTTCTCCTTTTCTGCTGTAGTTTCTTTCTTCCTCTGGGACATAATTCTGTGTTTTATATTCCAGTTAAATCCTTAAGAATGAAATCTCTTTAAACAAAAATGAAAGCAAAAGGCCAGGGGCAAGGACTTTAGTCTGGACATGTAAAATGTTCTTAGTTGTCAAATTAATTCCTTATTCATGAAAGTTACCTGGTTACGCACTCGAAACACTGGAAATCCCTTTATGCAGACAACAGGATTGTGTTTCCCCACTGCTCACTTCTTGATCTTAGGTGTTTTCTAAACAGGAAAAGGGTCACAGATTCTTTTTGTTCTCTTCTGTCCTTTAATGCTCTCTAGTGGTTGTTCCTGGTTATTCTGTATCAGATTTAATGAGAAGTTGGTGACTACTGGGAAATTTGGTTCACCTGATTGTTGTATAAAGTTTTCTTAAAGTATCTGACTCCTAAGTGCAGAATCCCAGGGAAAAATTTTTGTCCTCTTATTCTGATGAACAGTGATTTGGGAAAATGGGTCATGACTCAGCAATATAAATTCTTTTATTGCTGATTTTTTTTAAAGTGCTTGTAATTTATCAGAATTACACATATAATTGTATGATTTGAGCTTGTGTCTGGAAGGCCTAAGCAGTGCCATTCAGAATACTTTGTACATGCTTGACAAGAAAGACTTAACTGGATCAGCTGTTAAAATTCAGAAGAAGGTCTTTGTCCTCTCTGGCATCTTCTTTGCCCCTCCTCACACCTTACTATTAAGCTGAATTGGAAGTACTCTGAACTTAAGTATGTGAAGAGGGAACCAATCAGAAGATTATGTCACTATTTGACATGGAACTATACATTTCTGTCATTCTCAGGTTTACAGTGTTTTTAAGTTGTAAATGAGTTTTTGAAACAGCACTTTGAAAAAATAGTTTAGATTTGTACAGTCCTGTTTTATAAAGAAGAAAAACTATCTGGTTTCGTTTGCTCTTTCTTATGTCAAATCTTAGAAAGTAAGCAACTTGAGCTGCCAGGATCCAACTGGCATTCAGATCACCACCTATGATAGCCAACTGTTGGACAAGTTGCCAATTCTCATAACTTGAATCCAATTCCACAGATAATGAAGTACCTTTGAAAAACATAACTGTAGTACTGTATAGTTAACTTCCTACTACCTTTCGTTTATATGAAGACTAGAAAAACTTATTTTTGGGGGGCCAAAATACTTCAAATGAGTTGTGTGTGGTTGACTTGATTTCTAGTCTCCTGAATCAGGTAGGAAAGATAAGATGTTTAGATCCCTATTTTAGTAGTTCCCTTTCCAGAACACCTAGAATATTAAGTGCCAAGTAAATAAAGGAAATAGAATTTAAAAAAAAGAAGTGATATGTCAAAGTGCAAGACCACACACACACACATACACACACACACAAATCTAGCTTGTGTGAAAACATAGAATTAGGTTCGTTCAGACAAAGGACAGAAGAAGAATATGATGTCTGTTAACGGAAGGATGATCATCTCTTGTGTACTAAAAGCTCATTTCTAAGATTTTGTTCAGTGTAATTTTAGAGTACTAGCATTTTTTTCAAAGTATAGAAAACCAAGCATATGATAGAGGAATTGTATCACATAGAATTTGGTCTGCTTTAATGAATATTACACAGTTTAAGTATAAGGAAATTTTTAATTAATTCAAATCTTTATTTTATTGTCCATATGATTTGCTACATATGTCCTGATATTTCCTTTGAAGCCTTTTACCTCCACTTGAAGTTCAATGAAATGTCACTTATTTTTGTGAAACAGTACATATCATGCTGTTTTACAAGTAGCATCATTTAATTTGTGAATATTTATACAACTGTAACTGTTAAAATTTTGAAATGCAGTTTTTATTAGTTTTTTTTATTCCCTTCCTCTACAAAAACAACATTCAGTAAATGGGTTATCAACTTCTATAGGTAAATTAAAAAAAAAAAAGAAAATGTTTTCCCCCCTACATTAGAGTCTATGCCATTCTCTTGTCATCTATGAGAGATGATAGACCATTTTTAACCAGAACAAAAACATGGTATAAAGAAGAAATCCTAGGACTTACTGCTATTGTTACAAAAAATGAAAACTAGTTTTCCTTGGAAATTCTTTTAACTATACAAGACCAAAATGTGCTATGAATGAGGAATTTATTGGAACATAAAAGGCAGAATTCTACTGGAAGTATAGTATTCATTTACTATGCCCCAGTACAACTGCTTAGGTCCACGCTTGATGACACTATTTTTGTTTTGTTTTGTTTAAATAGAAGGGTATCTAGAAACCCTTTTTTGGTGGTGCTGAGGATTGAACCCTGGGCCTTGTGCGTGTGAGGCAAGCATTTTACCAACTGAGCTATATCCCCATCCTGGAAAGTCATTCTTTTATGTGGTCTTCTTTAAAAGGAAAATTCAGCCAGCAAGGTGGCACACACCTCTAATCCCAGTAGCTCTGGAGACTGAGGTAGGAGGATAGTGAGTTTAAAACCAGCCTCAGCAAAAGCAAAACACTAAGCAACTCAGTAAAACCCTGTCTCTAAATAAAACATTAAACAGCCTGGGGATGTGGCTCAGTAGTAGAGTGTCCCTGAGTTTAATCCCCAGTACCCACTGCCGCCCACCCAAAAAAAAAAAAAAAAAAAAAGGAAAATCCAACCAGTTATTTACAAGGTTTTCTCAGCAGCACATCTTAACTATGAATAAACTTCAAAATGTATTTAACAATGAAATTTTAATTAACAAGCAATAGTGAACTTAAAGGGTGTGGTGATTTCATTGCTCCAAAGTGGCAGTGATTTTTTTTAAAGCTTTCTCGTAGGTTTGTCCCAGTGTTCTCATTTTACTTAAAGGTAGACTTTTTCTTTCTATTTTTCCTTGTCAAACCTGTGCTACAGGAGAATAGGAATTTTAAGGTTCTTTGGGTTTAGTCTCGACTTTATTTATGTTCCTTTTCTCTGATAGCCTGAAAAAGGTCATTTAGAAATTTTAATACCCAATCACAATATATAAAGAACTCCTACACATCAGTGAGAAAAAGGGAAGACTGAAATGTTCATTTCACAAAAGAGGCAAACCAAATGGCCTAAGATAAGATCTAAACATCTTATCTTTCAGTCTATGAAAAGGTGTTCAGTCATTTGTTAGTCATCAGAGGAATGCAAATTTATACCCAATGGGGTTACACCCCCATCAAAATGTCTAAAATGAGAAAAACAGAAAATACCAACTATTGCCCAGGTATCTAGAACAAGAAGAAAATTTCACATATTATTGTTAGATTTTTGCATTTACTTTGGAGAACTACTTGATAGTTTCAAATAAAGCTGAGCAATGTTCCATCATAACAAGTTCTCTCCCATTTATGTACCCAAAAGAAGTGCATGCATAAGTTTATTGAAAGACCTATACAATAAATGCTCACAATAGTACTGTTTATAACTGTTAAAATCAGAAACTACCCAAATACTCATCAGCAGTAGAATGAATAAATTGTGGTTTGCTTCCACAGTGGGATTCTATATAGCAGTGAAAAAGAACAACTACTGCTTCATATAATATAGTGGATAAATGATGGAAGACAAGATAGTGATTATGGGGGTAATAACTGCAAAGAATGTACAAAGGAAGCTTCAGGATGTGGTAATGTTCTTGTTGTTGTTTTAATCCAAATGCTGGTTACTTGTATAAATTCCATTTGTGAAAATTTATTGATCTTTGTACTTATTATATGTACACTTCTCTGAAAATGTGTTATACTATAGTAAAAAGTTCAAGAAGAACACTCTATTTTGCTAAAACAAATAAAAGAATACACCCCCCCCCAAAAAAAAAAGGCCTTATAGGTTGATGGTGTAATGTTGTTTAAAGTCCTTTTTTTTTTTATGCAGAAGGTGAAGTGTGACATCAGGTTTATTCTGATATTGAAATAATACTATATGTGTGTCTGCGGGCGGGCGCGCGCGCACACACACACACACACATACACACACATAATCAGGGATCATTTAAGAGGTTAAATGGGAAAAGCATCAGAAAGGCCAGGCCTGTACATGTATCCTCAAAACAAAATTGTATTATATGAATATAATAACACTTTAGCACTAGACTTTTTTATGTGCTCTGAGCTTACTGAATAAAACACTAATCCTCATATCATACCTTAATATAAAAACATTTTATAGTAGTAATTACAGTATATATATTTGTGTATACAGATATATGCATGTACTTATGCTGAACACATTAATTTTACATATAGTTACTAATGAATTAATGCCATAAATTTAATGAGCTTTTTATTCTCTTGACTTTAATAGCATTTTGTTTTAAAAAAATGTTTCTGGGCTCGGGCTGGGGCTCAGTGGTAGAGTGCTCGCCTGGCATGAAAAATATAATGTACTTTTTGCTGAAAAATATAATGTACTTTTGAGATCATCCTTCTTTTTTTCAGATTAGCCTTAGTTACCCTCTTTATCTTTATTGTTTTAAACTACCAAAAGGTGTTTCATTTGTGTGTGTCTGTTTTTTTAGTTTTTTTTTTTTTAATGGAAGGACATAGTTTAATTCTGTTTCTGAAAAAGCAGTCTTCTCCACTAGTTCCTTTATATCTTACTGTTTTTACTCAAATGCAATTTTTTTGCGTTAGCCTACTACATTATTTTTACATTGCTATATAATCAGTTACTATACGCTTAGTAAGTTAAAACAATCTCCATTCGTTATTTCACACACAAATCAGAACACTAGGCAGTGTCAAGTTGAGATTTTCTACTTGGGATTACAATGCCAAAAACCAAGGAGTAGGCATTCTATGTTCTCATCTGGGGCACAGAGTCCTCTTTGAAGCTTCTTCAGGCTGTACCACTGAGCTACAGCCCCAGCCCATTTTTGTCATTGTTTATGCTCAAAAAGGCCCAAATTTGGGGAAATTTCAATTTTGGATTTTTGAATTAAAGAAGCTTAATCTGTATTAACAGAAGCATATACAATTTTAAGTCCTAGGAAGCACATCTCACAAACATTGGGAAAAATAAAAATGCAGAATTCCTAGTTTAAAAAAAAGTCTATATAAATAAAGGTAGAAAGACTAAGCCATATGCATATATTCAAGTTTTGCTCTAAGGGTGGAAATAAATAAGAAGCTACTGGGTACTATATTAATGTACATGTATAATTTAGCAATAAGCATTTAAGAAATGTTAGATAATTTTCTATTTTAGTTTGCAGTATGTTATTTGAGTACTATATTCTCTTCTGTGTGCTATAATTTAAAATGTTTGAGGCTTTTTGGTGCTAGATAGTCTAGAAAATAATATTGGGAAGAAAAGTTAAAGACATTGAGGAACAGAAATGTGAAACATGTGTGAAAATAGTCACCCACAATTTGCCTATCCATTAAGTGTTGGTAGATAGATCCTTAGTTAATAGAAGAAATTTCATTGGTTTTAGGCTCTAAAACTTAATGTCTTTGGATCTTCTTTGTGTGGGACATTGTAAATAAATTCTGTTTTTCTTCAAGTCTTATAAATTCCATTTGAAGGCCAAAGAAATTAACTGAATAATTCTTCAAGTTTCTTGATATCCTGATATATGGTTTTGTATCTATTATACTTTTTATATAAGTATATTTTAAGTAAAATCTTAATAAAAAATAATAATTATAACACTTCTTCTAAGAGATTTAAACCAAGTCTACATGAAAAAGCTTTTCCTTTTTTCCCCAACACAGTAATTCTGCTACTCTATTTCACTCATAATCATCACAGATTTTTATGCCAAATTTTATTACTAAACTGTCTTTGGTGAAAGATTAGGATGCACAGAAACTTGTGAATATATGATAATGCAATGGCAACAATTATTTGGTGAAATATAATATTTTCTGCACATTTCATCACAGTTGACTATTCATAGTTGTCCTTCCACATTCTGTATGTATATGTGTTTATGATGCAAATCATATATGAGCACAGAAGTTTTTCTGTGTTTTGTTTTCAAAAGAATTAAATAGTACATGTTGTGGTTCACCTTGCATTTTTCACTTAAGAGCATACTGTAGGCTATTTCTAGTAGTAGGCGGCTAGGTTTTCTGAGTAATCCTTCCTACTGAGAAACAACTTTAAAGGAGGATAAGATTTGGTGGTAAGGGGTGGATACTGGGGAATGAACCCAGGACCTTACATTTGATAGGCAAGCACACCACCACTGAACTACTTCCCCTGCCCTCCTTATTTGTTTATTTATTTTGCAGCACTGGAAATTAGACCCATTGGTGCTTTACCACTGAGCTATATCCCTGGTACTTTAATTTTTTTTTTTTAATTTTGAGACAAGAGTCTTGCTAAGTTGCCCAGGCTAGACTCAAACTTGTGATCCTCCTGCCTCAGTCTCCCATGTAGCTGGGATTACTTGTGTAGCTAACATGCCCAGCAAGAATTTTTTTTTAAATAATTTTCTTAAAAGTATCAAAGAGATGGTTTCTAAATCCATAGATCAACAAAGAAACCATAATGGAAAGTAGAATTTTTACCAAGAAGTTATAAATACAATATTGTAATACAGAAAGTAGAGGAAAAATATAAGGATAAAAATAGGAATATATCCCAGCAGCCCAGAATACTGAGGCAAGAGGATCACAAATTCGAGGCCAGCCTCAGCAATTTAACAAGGCCCTAAGCATCTCAGTGAGACCGTTTCTCAAAATAAAACATAAAAAGGGCTGAGGATGTGGCTCAGTGGTTAATTGCCCTTGGGTTCTGTCCCTAGTACCAAACCACATCCCCTCAAAAAAAAAAAAAAAAAAAAAAAAAAAAAAAAAAAAAAAATTAGTGAAATAAATCAAACACACAGTAAAGAAGATCAACAAAACTAGAGTTGATTCTTTGAAAAGACCTAAAACAACAAACATCATTCTTTGTGGTGAAAAGCTTTCCATTCCACATGAGGATCAAGGCTCAGATATACTTACTACACCAGCTAGGTTATACTACATTGGGGGTGCTAGTAAGTATTCTAAAGCAAGAGAATGTATAAGGATTAGAAAGAGAAATTTTTAATAATTTCAGGTGATATGATTTTTTTTAAAAAAATCTATTGAAGTATTTATACATACTGAGTTTAGCAAGGTTACTAGATATAAGTCCACCAATAAAAACCAATTGCATTTCTATATATCAAGAATAAACTCATTTTAAGAGATACTATTTACAGTAATAAAATATCAATACCTAGGAATAAATCTTTTAAAATGTTATGTAAAGCATCTAAAAATTAATTATAAAGCTATATTATAAGAAACTAAGTAATAATTGAAAGTAGAGTTATATTTTGTTCCTAGAATTGGAAAATTGGTTTCTGGGTGTTAATTTTCTTCCAGATTTCTCTATAGAGTCAGTTCACTCCCAAAACAAAACTCTAGGATTTTGTAGAGAATTTTCCAAATGAAGTATGAAATTTATATCTCTGAGCAATGCACTGAAGATGGCCAAACACTCTTGAAGAAATGTATATTGGGAGGACTTGCTCTATCAGCTATTAGCACTTTATATAGAGCTGTAATAATTGAGACAGCATGGTACTGGTAAAAAATAAACCAGATTTTAATAAAATTTAAAATCTGGAAATAGGCCTATGGAAATACACATTTTATTTAGTATAAAATTGACACTGCAGATTGGTGTCAAATTGTGTTTTTGTTTTTTTTAAAATGACACTGGCTCAACTGGTCATCCATATGAAAAAAACAAAATGAAACTGGATCCCTTCTTTGCATTTTACATAAAATCAGTTCTGTGTGGATTTTAAACCTAAATGTAAAAGAAAAAGTAATAATACTTTGAGAATATATCATGACATCTTACAATCTTAAGATAGAGAAATAATTGTTAAATCAAACCAAAAGGTACTCATTGTAAATAAAAGTGGTGATTCATTTTACTATCTTAATATCAATAACTTCTGATCACCAATATACCACTCACTGAAAGAGCAAAAAGGCAAGCTTCATAAACCCACAAGAAAACTGTACTAGGAATATGTCAATATTCTGACAAATCAGCAAGAAAGATAAAGCCTAATAGAAAAATGGGCAAAAGCATAATAGAAATTTCACAAAAGAAGAGAACGAAGCTTGCTCAAGGAATCCCAGGTTGAAGGTAAAACAAGATGCCACCATCAAGCTTCCAGAGGGGCTAAAACTTAAAATCTGATAGAACAAGGGAACTCTTTGCTAGTGGGAATAAAAACCCATACAGTTACTTTGGATAATACTTTGACATTATCTAATAAAAACAGTGCTAACCCAACAGAAATAAAATGCTTGTATACATAGAATATATGTACAATAATAAACAAGTGTCCATAAAGCACCAAACTGGATACCACCTGAGGAAAAAAGGTGCAAAATGTTTTTTGGTTTTTTTAAAGTAAGATGATCAGGTAATGGAATACAGCAACAGAAATGGACAAATTAGTGACAGACAACACTATTAAAAATCCATAGAAACACAATATTGAGTAAAATAAAACCAAAAATACATGTTGTACCAGTGTAGTGACACACGACTTGAGAGGCTGAGGCAGGAGGATTGCGAGTTTGAGAGCAGCCTCAGCAAATTAGTGAGGCCCTAAGCAACTTGTCAACAGCTTGTCAAAATAAAAATAACGAGGGCTGTTTAAATAGCTCAGTGGTCAAGAACCCCTTGGTTCAATCCCCAGTACAAAAAAAAAGTTCTGTAATACCATTTCTATAAAATGCAAGAAAAGGGAAAAGAAAGCCATATATTGAGGGATAAAAATTTGGTTGTAAAACTGCAAATAGAAGCATGAAATGCTTACTTAAGTCTTTAGGAGCTGAGCTCAGTGGCGCACACCTGTAATTCCCAGCAGCTTTGGAAGCTGAGGCAGGAGGATCACAAATTCAAAGCCAGCCTCAGCAACTTGGGGTTTTGCTGAGTTGCTGAGTGCCTCGCTATCTCTAAATAAAATATTAAAAAGGCTGGGGATGTGGCTCAGTGGTTAAGCACCCCTGGGTTCAGTCCTCAGTACCAAAAAACAAAAAAACAAAACAAAAACAAGAAAAAGTCTTTAGGATAGTGGTTATCTATTTGGCACTTATTTATAGTAGACAATGTTCTGAATCTTGCAATGAGGGTATTATAGTTACCATCAAACACTATATTTTACACTGTTCTATGTAGGATACAATTTTTCTATAAAACAAAAGAATATACGAAAGACATCTTTTCATTTCACTACATGTATAGCTTAGAACCTAAAAGTGGCATATTATTCCCTTAGAAGTGTATCTCTTTCCCCACTTTTGGACACTTGGAGTGTTTTTGATTTTTGCTATTACCAACTTTGTGTCAGACATCTTTGTACAAATGTCTATGGTCATTTACTTTTGCTGGTATTTCTATAGTTGTTTCCTAGAAACAGAATTGAAAGATAATTCAAATTTCCTGTTTTCCAAATTTGTTCAAGGTGTTTTACTATTTGTTTTAATTTTTGTATTGTTTAATCTGTCTTTTCCATTGTAATTTTTAGCTTTTATATCATGCTTAGGAAAGCCTTAAATTTAGGTCTTCATCGGAAATTTGTTTTTGGTTGTGTGAAATAATATTTCTTTCAGTGGTACAGTTATCTCAATGCTTTTTATTGAATGGTCTATTCTTTCCACACTGATTTGAAAGGTACCTTTCATTATCATCTGATATCTAGATATCTTTTTTCTATATTCCTTTTCAGGTCCATGGATCTATTGTTTTATTCCTTTGTCAGAATCCACAGTATTTTAATAATAGATTTTATATCTTTCTCCTAGGTAGTAAATTAGATCTTCCTTTCAAAATGTGTTTGGCCTTTTCTTCTTGTTATTTATTTTTACAAAGAACTATAATATTAATCTCTCCCAACCTCCACAGCCCAAAAAAGAAAAATATGTGCTGACATTTAAATTGGAATTACAGTGAATGTGTAGCTTATTTGAGAGAGAACTAACTTTCACATACATTGCTAAGTTTTAGTCATTTCTCCATTTATATAGAGAAAACATTTTTTTAATATTTATTTAGTTGTACATGATTACACAGTGAACCCAGTGCCTCACACATGCAAGGCAAGCACTTTACCACTAAACTATAGCCTCAGACCCTGGAGAAAACATTTTATATATTCTTTGGAAACTTTTTAATTTAAATATTATGTTACTAGTATCTCTCTGTATTTTGCTATAGTTCATCTGTTTAACTAATGTATTATTTTCATATTGTTAAATATTCCAAATGTAGAGTTAAGGTGGAGTCATATAGGGCTAGTATTTAGATCCAATGTCTTTTTACTTTGGGACTTTTAAAGTCTTGGGGTGAACAAACATTTCTAATTTTAATATTACAAATCTATCCATCTTTAAATTTATAGTCAACACTTCTTGTTCCTTGTTTTTAAAAAATATTATTTCCTTTCCCCAACGTCTCAAGATATTTCTACTATGATTTTTTTCAGTTTTTATTCTTGATATTTAAGTACTTAATTCACCAGGAGTTGGTTTTTATGCTTTTGATCTTTTATCATATTAATAACTTTTTGCTGGAACATTTATTGAACATTCCTTTATTTCTTCCATTGATCTAACAGCACCTACTCTGTCATACATAATTTTATAGTTTTTTGCACATTTTAATTTTTTTAATTAAGCTCATCCCTAGTTTATAGTTTTTATTACTTTCTTGAATGGGATCCTTTCTCCCATTAATTTTTTTTTTCTTATTGGTGATTTTTTGATCAGGAAACCCTTAATTTCTGTGTATTTATTTTTATTCTAATCATCTTGCATAACCTTTTATTACTGGTTTTTCAATTAATTCTTTTGTCCTCTGCCATCCCCATCGATGGGTACATCTTATTTTCTGCAAATAACTATCATTTGTTTTCTTTTTCTAATACTTGTATCCCTTATTCCTTGTCTTACTGCATTGGATAAGACTTTCTACCAGTAATGGAGAACTGATGTCCTATTGAAAAGTAGTAGTGATTTTGGATATATTTATGTTACTCATAATTTTTTTTTTTTTTTTTGGTACTGGGGATTGAACTCAGGGGCACTTGACCACTGAGCCCCAGCCCCAGCCCTAGCCCTATTTTGTATTTTATTTAGAGACAGGGTCTCACTGAGTTGCTTAACACCTCACTGTTGCTGAGGCTGGCTTTGAACTTATGATCCTCATGTCTGAGCCTCCGGAGCTGCTGGGATTACAGGCGTGCACCACTGCACCCAGCTTACTCATAATCTTAACAAAGATGTTTTGGGGGGGTTTGTTTTGTATCTATATATAATATTGCTATCTGGTTTCTGATCTATATCCTTCATTAAGATAAAGATTCCATCTATTCTAATGTTCTAAGATTTTTTATCAGAAAGGGTACTGGAGGGCTAGGGTTGTGGCTTAGTGGTAGAGCACTTGCCTAGCATATGTGAGGTCTGGGTTCATTCCTCAGCACTACATAAAAATAAATAAATAAAACAAAGACATTATTTCCATTTCCAATTGGCGCCCAACGTGGGGTGAAAGGTCTGAATCTATAAGCTGATGGGACAAAAGCGACAAATGGTGGCCCGTACAGGGAAGGTTTCTGTTCTCAACTAAAAGGCTCAGGGGTCACTCCAGGTAAACTGGGCTAACTGGGCTGCGCAAAATAACCACACAAGAGACACAAACACCCTTTTCTTTGGGGCCGCTGTGACGGCTCCTCTGACCTTAAGGGTCTGGAGGAAGAGAGAGTCAGAACACACGTGCTGACCCCTTTTATTGAGGAGAAACTATTCAAATGAGGCAAAGGGTCAGGTTTCAGGGGGCTGAGTCTCTTCATGATGTTCACTGTCAGCAGGTTGACTGACATCTGGGTAGGCCACACCCAAGGGCACAGTAAGAGAAGGGGACACACACAAGGCACTTCCATGGAAGATTCTATCCTAAACAGGGCAAGGGGTAATGTTACAAAGGAACAGGTGAGCATAGCTCCACCCATGGTGCTGTAGGAAGACAAGCCTGGGCAGGAGGACACAAGTCACTCGAACCCTAGAAGAGCAGGGAAGTCCAGCAGCATGGGTGCCTGACGCCACATCGCCCAGTAGGGGAATTAACTTAGTCATGTGCAAGGTTGGTCTCCCACAGTCTACTTCAATTTAAAATTCTGTCTTATTCTGTTTAACTTCTCCACTACCCCACCACTGGAGATACCCATGCAGTTCTTTCATTCCTTCTGCTCCTGCCTCTCCCTTTTCTGATTCTAATTCCTATGGCATGGGAGCAGGAAGATTGAATTGGAGAGAAGATACAGAAATCTTTGCTTAGCTGGACATGGAATTACAAGCATCTGTTGCGTATTGCTGCTTCTCTAATACTGACTGACAATGGATATGACTGCCTCTATGTGTGTTCCATTGTTGGCTCTCTTACAGGTTGAAGGTTGTGAACTTTAGAGGGGCCCTTAGGGAATTTATCCACTGTATACCTCTTTGGAGTTAGAAATCCAGCATCCATAGGAATGGTGTCTGCTTAACTCACAGGAATCTACTACATCTTTTCTTTGTACCCTTACTCTTCCAGACAGCAAGAGTGCAGAGTGCTCCACTGCTTTCTGGTCAATATATTATTTTTCTGGGGCTGATATAACAAAGAACCACAGACTGAGCAACTTACACAATAGAAATGTATTATCTCACAGTTCTTGGAGGCTAAGAAGCCTGAGATCAAGGTGTCAGCATGTTTGCTTCCTTCTGAGGTCTACAGATTGATTATGTTATATGCCTCTCTCCTTGATTCTGGTGGTTTGCTGGCAACCTTTAACGTCCCTTGACTTGTAGAAGCATCATTCCAATCTCTGCCTTCATGTTCAAATGGAGTTTTCTCTGTGTGTGCCCTGTGCCCTCATTTCCCATTTTTATAAGGATGCTAGTCATATTGGATTATAATCCATTATAGTGACCTCATCTTAACTAATTATATCTACAGTGGACCCATTTTTAATTAAGATACATTCTGCAATAGTGGAGATTGGCACTTCAACATATGAATTTGTATGATACACAATTCAACCCATAAGAGTCATATTCCCCCTACCCTACCCTGCCTTCCTCGCTTTCTAACCTAGAATGAATTATTAATTAGGTATAACCAGTCTTTGCAAGTGAGTCTTTTGGTATGTCTTTATTTGGTTGTGGGAGAGGTAGATGGGGAATACTCCCATCTAGACAGAAACTAGTATTTTGAAAGTTGATCTTCAAATCCTCATTCTCAGCATATAAAGACTGAAGAGTTGTAGGTAGCAGAAAGAGAGCTCTTTAAATCTGGATAGTTTCTTAATAAAATCTGGATAATTTCTGCTTTCTTTGAAATGTCGGAATACTTAATCTACATTGGGTTTATTTAAAACTTGAGGGCAAAGGGAAATGTCCTATTCAACATTTTTCTTTTAAAGGGAGAGAAGAGAAAGAATCATGAAGGTCAGTGTACAAACCAAGTAATTCCTTCAAATAACAAAGTATCCCCTTACTTTTCCTTTATTTTGCTCTTATGTTTATACCTGTACTATTAAAAAATACAATAAAATGCACCCCTCCCCTTCTTCACCACACTGGATTTTGAATCAAGGCAAGCACTCTGGCATTGAGCTACATCCCCAACCCTTTTTAAAATTTTATTTTGAAACAGTGTCTCCCTAATTTGCTGAGGCTGGCCTTGAATTTGCAATCCTCCTGCCTCTGCCTCTTGAGTTGTTGGGATTATAGGCATGTGCCACCACACCTGCCTAAAATACAGTCTTGACTAAGGATCAGTTTAGTTTGAATGAAAAAGACCTTAAGGATACTTTCTCTCTTTAAATCTGGATAGCTAAATCTAACTAGAGTTAATAGAGCTGAGGACATCCCTAAGTAAATATAGTGGTTTAAAATTACTTTGTCTTTATATAGGTATTCCAGAAAATCAGATCAGCATACTTAACTGCTTCAGTGGATGTTAAACAGCTGGATTGCTTATCCTACTTCTGTGAAAGTGTAAAATTAATGTGGACCTGAGATGGCAAATCTGTTTCAATTTGTATGCTGACTCAGACAGCTCAGTAGTAACTGACAGAAGACCACGTTGTGTTTAGGATTCTGAGGGCATTCTCTGGTTCTGAAAGAAAGAGTGCTATCATCATTTTAGTGTTTAACTATCTGCAAAGGCCATTTAAGTGTGCTCTTTCTAAAATTAAAATAGGTCCAGGCCAGGGTAGTATGGCAGCTGTCCATTATGGATGGAAAAAAAACTGTAAAAACTTTATTTCTTTATTTTTATCCAGAACAAGAAAGTATACTTCACTAATATTTGCTATATAGATTTAGAACCTATGTATATCACTTATAAATATACATGCATAAACCAGAGGTGTGACTTTTTTATTGATTATGAGTACACTGTCAACTGTAGATCACAGACTTTTGAGAATGTCTTTTTCTTATTCATTCTGTTGTTTCACAAATGTTATGTGTTCCGTTGTTGTATGAATAAATTTCCCAAGAAGATAGTAATGTAGTTCTGTACAGTATTCTGCCTTTTAAACTCATTTAAGGTCAAATAGAGCATGTTTTACATATCGATTGTTGCACCTGTTTTGTTACCTCTTTCTTGTACTAAAGCCTGATTTGCAACAGATTCAAATATTAACCCTAAGGAAATTATTGATTGTGGAATTCATTTTTTCAATCAAGGATGTTTTCTCACATCTCAGTATGGTGTGTAACAATTCAGGTGATAACAAATATAGTGAACCTTTTGATAGTTGTGGTTTTTACTGTAAAAAAAATGTAAATGTAAAAACACATGGTTTTCTTATTTGAGTTTCCAAAACATTTTAATACTGGATATAGTCTTGTTAACTATTAGTACCTACCAGCCTTTTTTATTGTATATGTGTAAGTTCGACATGATATTTATACATGTATTCATACACACACACACACACACACACACATACACACACACACACACACACACATACACACACACACACAACAGTTACCTTTTCTTTCTTCCTTTCTCTTTTTTTTCTTTTGTTTGGTTAGTTTTTGGTGGTAAAAGCACCTTAATCTTGTCTGTAGAGAAGTTTTCAGTATATGATTGTATTAGGGTTCTCTAGAGGAACAGAATCAACAGGAAGTACAATTACAAAAAGGGGATTTATTAGATTGGCTTATGCAACAGAAGCTAGGTAGTCCATAGTGGCCGTCCGCAGGCTGGAGAGCTGGAAGAACCGGAAGCTGTGCAGCACAAGCCCCAGAACAAGAGGAATCAACCAGTGCTACCCTAGTCTGAGACTAAAAGGTTCTGGAAACTCCCTGGAGAATCACTGGCAGAGTCCACTTTGGGAAGAGTGAAGAAGTGAGAGTCCGATATCCTCAGAGGATTGCAGCAGCCATCAAGAACCCATTCAAGAAGAATCGAGCTTGCATCTGCTGCTGCTTCCTAATTCTTCCAACGTTTATTTCATCATCCTATTTGGACAATGCTACCCATGCTTAGGGAGGCTCTCCACTTCAGTTGGCTGTCCCACATGCCAGTCATTCTTAGACACCCTCATTGACACACCCAGAAGCCCCTTAATAATCGTCTCTTAATCCAATCAATTTCACAATTCAGATTAACCATTACACTGATAGAATATTATTAATTAGTCTTCATTTTATACATTAGATCTTTATATTTACTCACCCTACTTAATTGAGTAATATTTTACCTACATCTTCCTATTTCTCCTACCCCTAATAACCACTTTTCTTCTCAATTTATGTATTTATTATTTTGTTTGGGGAATTTTAGGTTTTTTCTTTTAGATTCTCTCTGTGTTTAGCTTAGTGTCCTCTAGGTTCTTCCAAGTTGTTACAAGTGACAGAATCTCCCTTTTTCAAAGCTGAATAATATTGGGTGTCTGTGTGTGCGTGTGTGTGTATCACAGTTTCTTTATACATCCATTCTTCAAAAGACAGTTTGGTTATTTTCATATCTTGGCTATTGTGAATAATGCTGCAATGAACATAGGAATTCAAATATTTTTGTAAGATGGTGATTACATTTCTTTTGACTAGATATTCAGAAGAGGGATTGCTGGGTTACATGGTAGTTTTATTTGGTTTCTTTAGGAATGTTTATACTGTTTTCCACAGCAGCTACACCAGTCTACATTTCCACTAGTGTATAAGTGTTTTCTTTCTCTACACCCACCAGTGCTTGCTACCTCTTGTCTTTTTGATAAGCATCATAATGAGGTGATTTCTCATGATAGTGTTGATTTACATTTCCCTAATAATTAGTGCCATTGAGCATTGTTTCATACACCTGTTTCCCATTTTTATTTCTTTTGATAAATGTCCATTCAGGTCCTTTACCCATTTTTAAAGATATTATTCAGTTTTCTACTATTGAGTTGTATGATTATATTTTGAATATTAAATCCTCATCAGCTATTTGGTTTACAAATATTTTCTCCCAATCTGTTGGCTGACTTTTTGTTTTATAAATTATTTCCTTTGTTTTGTCCATTATCTCTGGTGACACCACCTGTCCAAGTTTGATTTTCTCTTAACACCACCAGACATTGTATTTTCCCCTTTAAACATGCTGCATTCCTTTTCTTTCAATAAATACATCACTTAAAATGATGGCTAAAAAAAATTGACATCATTTCTATTGTAAAATTAGCAGTGGATGGGGCTGGGGATGTGGTTCAAATGGTAGCGTGCTCGCCTGGCATGCGTGCGGCCCGGGTTCGATCCTCAGCACCACATACAAACAAAGATGTTGTGTCCGCCGAAAAATAAAAATATTAAAAAAAATATCTCTAAAAAAAAATTAGCAGTGGAATATTTGTCAATTAG
Organism: Marmota flaviventris; assembly: GCF_047511675.1. Lineage (NCBI taxonomy): Eukaryota > Metazoa > Chordata > Mammalia > Rodentia > Sciuridae > Marmota > Marmota flaviventris. The sequence goes on along the minus strand of NC_092509.1, from coordinate 98,891,010 downwards.
CATCAAACAGCCTCATTAAATGCTTTTAGCAACAAATAATCTAGTCAAATATCCTGATCAGGTATGAAAAATATATTTATTCATTTCATGTAACAAATATTAAACACTTAACTATGTACCAAGCATTTCAATAAATCAATGAACTTGTTAAGATGTACTTGTGAAAAACAATTGTACTTAAAAACCTTTTATTGTTAGAAAGGAACAAAGCAAATGTCTATACACTCTAAAATTCAAACTGATTCATCTTTTTATCCATTCACATTAGAAACTATGAAGTTTGGCTTCCTGATTTTTGCAGTTGACCCTTTGGATTTTTATACAGTTTTCTCAGCTTTGCTGTAGTCTATGATGAAGTAAAATAGTTTTTGTTCCTACCTAATAACTGTTCGGATCATCCTTCATACCTCACCCAAAATATCTAAAAATGCTATGAACAGAAGCTCTAATAAAGTAAGTGGTTTAGAGTGTGAGTAGTAGAATAGGAGTTATTTGTCACCCCATACCTGCCACCCTTTACTGCAAGTATGGCTTTGCCACTTGTCCAAGTCTGAAGTTTCTTTAAACCTTAGTTTTTTCCATTTATAAAATGGTGGGGGAAAATGCATAACCTCATAGGCTGGTAGGAGGAGTAAATGAGGTTAAACATGTAAAGCATTTCATATACTACTTAGTACATTGTAAATATGCAACATATTTGATCTATTAATATTACTAATGATACAAGTATTCAGATTATTGTTGGGCCTAGAAATAGAGGAGGTATTATCCTAGTGATCTTCAGTATACTTAGAGAGTCATTATTATTTTAGGTGTGTTATATTTATCTATCATCTACCCACTCAATAAATATTATATAGCTGCTATTTGCTTGACTATTGTTAGGGGCTAGATGATGGAGTTCAAGAATTGTATACCCTTTGAGTAAAATTAATTATAAAGTTTAACTTTATTTTAGGGGAAAATTAAAAATAATTATAAATTAGCTATTTTCTAGGTCTTTTTGAAGAAGAGTTATCTATTCAACTATAGCTGTCTTGCTTCCTAAATCCAAGCAAGTGACATGTCACCTTAGCTTCACTGCTTTGATCCAGTAATATAAAGGTAACTTGTTGGGCAAGTGAAAACAATTTTGAGAGAACAGTCACTGATAAATAATTTATGTAAGTGGCTTGAGGTTTATATATATTCAGGGTGCTATTTAAAGTGTTAAACTGTAGATTTCAGAGGATTTAACTCTATTCCTATTAGAATATAAAATATCTCCTCATCCGAGCTAGGGTTATAGCTAAGTGGCAGAGCGCTTGCCTCACACATGTGAGGCACTGGGTTCGATCTTCAGCACTACATAAAAACAATAAACAAAATAAAGGTATTGTGTACAACTAAAAAATAAATATTAAAAAAATAATAAAATAAATAAACAAAATAAAGATATTTGTTCATGTATAACTAAAAATATTTTTAAAAAATATCTCCTCATCAAAATATTTTAAAAATTATGGCTTGACATTTACTTTAAGCTGTTTTTAAAGGAAAGTATTATATATTATCTGAAGGATTAACAAGATGGAAATGTAATCACTTTACCGGCCCTTTAGTTGCCTGTTCGAAAATGAATTATTCTTTCAATCCTTTATTACCACAATATACTGAATGTTAATACAGTCAATAAAAAAACATTCAAAAGTTATTTTAACATGATAGAGACTATAACTTATACTTGTGTTCAGAACTTATGGTTTTTTTATTGCTTGAAGAATATTTGTTTTTCCAGTAAAAAAGCTTTCTGTGATATCAAAATAGAATTCATAGAGTGGATTATATATGTAGTAGCATATTTAATCTTGTCTTTAAAATATCAACCAAAATCAATGTTAAATTTCCTGATTTCGATTATTATTATTATTGGCTATATAAGAGAATAGCCTTTGTTTTAGAAAATATGCTCTGAAGTAGTTGATTATAGAGGTGGCAAAATATAAGAGCTGGTGAATCTGGAATGAGTACATAGAAGTACCTTGTATTATTTCAACTTTTTAGTAAGTTTGAAACTATATCAAAATATAAAGTTATTTTAAAAACCGTGCAACTTTACCAATTTATATAAATTTAGGAAATGATTTTTTGTCATAAATCACCTGTCATTATTCATTCCTGAATGTCTAGTGTTGATCTTTTCCCATGTACAAGAATACTACATCAAGAGCAAATAGAGTGAGTTAGTGATTTTGTTTTTAATCAAGAAGAATGAAAATTCCTGATGAATTAGAAGGAAAATACAATGCTTGTGAAATTATAAGTCTCTTCTATAACATTTTTAAATTCTTTGGTACAAACAAAGCAGATCATATAAAACATCTTATTTGAATATTCTTTTAAAGTGTAACTCTTCCACACAAAAACTTGAATACTGATGTTTATAGCAGCATTACTCGTAATATTAAAAAGCAGAAATAACCCAAATGCCCATCAGTGACGTGTTATTTGGCCATAAAAAGTAATAAATACTGAGGCTTACTGAAACATAGATGAGCCTAAGTGAAAGAAACCAAGCACAAAAGATCACATATTACATGATTCAATTTATTTGAAATGTCCAGAATAGGCAAATTTATAGAGACAAAACTTAGTAGTGCTCAGGAGTTGCAGGGAGGGGGTGGAATGGAGAATGACTGCTCATGGGTATAGAATTTCTTTGGAGGGCAATGAAAATGGATTCAGGAATTAAGCAATTAGTGATGGTTGCACAACTTTCTGAATATATTAAAACCACTGTAGGGCTGGATGTGTAGCACAGTGGTAGAGCATGTGTTTACATATGTAAGGACCCTGAGTTCAATCCCCAGCACCAAAGAAACAAAAACCACTTAAAAGGATGAATTTTGTGGTATATGAATTATATCAGTGTAGTTCTTATTTTTTTAAAAAGTATGGCTTTATGAATCACTCCTGCTTCAATGCCTCCCCATTATAATGAAGCTGAGAGTATAAAAATGAACAAGTTTACATGATGTGGTTTCTTATTACTTTACAGTCCTGATCTTTTATTTTTCTCCTCCTCGTTCTAATCTAGCTCCATTGCCTCTGTGCTTCAATTGGTTATTCTCTCTTCCTAAAACCCAGCACCTCCAATCCTGTAGTCAAAAGTTACTCTCTGGGTAAGGCCTTCCCTCACTATCCTCTTTAAAATTGTAAGCTCTTCAACGTTACCTATACCCCTTCCTTTCTTCTCCTCTGCACTATTTACCATCTAACACAGTATACATATTCCACTTCTTAATTTTGTTTTTTATTTACTCGTCATAGACTATAAATCCCTTAAGGGCAGAGATTTTTTTCTCTCTTGTTCACTGCTATATCCCAATGCTTAAAATAGTATTTCACATGTATTAGCACTAATGTTAAGAGACTGAATCTGCAAGTACAAATATAGGCAGCTATAATGAAAATCAGGAATATTAAGTAATTGAAGAGGGAGTTATATATTCAGGTAAGTTTCATTATTTTTAATGAAAATTTTAAATTAAGAAGGACTGACTAATTGATGCTAAGTTCTGATTGCGAGAAGGGAAAAAACAGTGTGATACCTTATATATTATGACAAAATATCAATATAGAACTTTTTCTTGGATGCTTCATTTGCTAACTCTCAATTTAGAGGACAGGTTTGTAGGGCTGGATTTTTTAAAAAATATTTTTAGCTGTAAACGGACACAAGAGCTTTTTTTTATTTGTTTATTTTTATATGATACTGAGGATTGAACCCAGTGCCTCACACATACTGGGCAAGCACTCTACCACTAAGCTACAACCGCAGCCCCAGAGCTAGATTATTATTATTTTTTTTTTTAGAGCTAGATTATTTTGATGGGTTTTCTGACTATACATATTTTTCTTTGGCAAAATAAATTTAAAATATTTTAATTTTTTAACCAGGTTTTGTTTTGATTGTTAATTTGGAAACTAATGGCATGGATCAGGAAAATGTGAGATTCTTTAGTACTAAGCTGCCCTTTTGGGGGGTGGGGTAGGTATGAGGGATTGAACCCAGGGGTGCTCAACCAGCGAGCCACATCCCCAGACCATTTTATTTTTTATTTTGAGACAGGGTCTCACTAAGTTGCTGATAGCTTTGAACTTGTGATCCTCCTGCCTCAGCCTTCCAAGCCACTGGGATTATGATATACACCACTGCACCTGGCTCTTAAACTGCCTTTGATATGTGAAAATCATACTCTCATTTTCAGTAATACATCATTTAATAAACCTTTATACATTGTTATCCATATGCTAGGCATTAAAAAAGTATTTTTTAAGAGGCTGGTTTGTGGCTCAGTGGTAGAGTGCTCGCCTAGCATGTGTGAGGCACTGGGTTCAATCCTCAGCACCACATAAAAAAGTAAAGGTACTGTGTCCATCTACAACTAAAAATTAAAAAAAAAAAATCTGCTGTCCAGAGGAAAAAAAATTATTTTAAAAAGTATTTTTTTAAATTAGTAGAACAGTTTTTGCTTTCTGAACTCATGAGGTATAGTGGAGCAAAACCAATATGTAAATAAGTATTTTCATTAAAGTAATAAGAGCAATAATAATGAAAATATGAATATGAGAGCTATTAACTCTGCCTTAAGGTGTCAAGAAAGACGTGGAAAAGTCATATTTCAGCTGAGTCTCAATATTATTATTGAGTCTCTTAATATTATCAGGCATATATGGTAAAATGATACCTCAAAGGAGGTACATAAAGTCATTCAACAAAGATCTTGGAGCACCTACTGTGTGCCAGATAATGTTCTAGATAGTGGGGGAATGTAAATGAACAAAACAAATGAATTTTTCCTGCCACTTTCAGTGGAACATGCAAATACCAAGGGGAGCCTAGATCCCTATCAAGAAAAAAAAAAAAAAAAAAAAACAGAAGCCATATCACACCTGAAAGTTTGAATATGATCTTAAACAAAATAAGTGGTTTATAACCTGGAATCTCCAGAATTATTGGTATGTCATAAAGTTATTACAAAAGGATTATCAATTCATGCTTAGATGCTAATAAGCAAGTATAGCTGTGGACTTTGATAAAATATCTTTTACACCAATTTACCACTACTTTTCAATTTTATGTCTTTTTTGAGCAATAAAATAGAAATTTGCTTAAACATGTAAATTCATTATGCCTTTTTCGACATTTTCTGTCTTCTCAATTAAGTGGAATTATAGCTAAAACTACTAGTAACTATCTGTTAGAATGGTTAATTTTTAAAAGAGGTTCTAATATATTCCTCTGAGTATCTATTGCCAACATTGAAGCTGTTAGAACTTTTAGAGAAGCCAGCTAAAACTTCAGTAAATACTTAAGTGTGAGGCACTGCTCTAGACACTAGTATTACAAAAATTAATATAAAATAAGGTCTGTGTTCTCAGAGAACTTACAGTCAAAGTGAACTAGAGTCCAGGTGGAAAATAATGAAGGCTGAAGTAAATATGGAGAGACAGGTATGGATTCAGGATACATTAAGGAGCTTATACCTCTTACACAAGGAGAATCTCTAATTGAAGGCAGACTACTAGAACAGATGAAAAGAGTTTGGGAAAAGAGCTAATGTTTTGCTAATAGGGGGGTCTTTTTTTTAAATTAAGAATATTGTTTTTTTGTAGCAGTAAGCCTGATCAATCTCCAGAAAATAGGGATAGTAGTTATTTATGGGTCTCTGAACATGCCTCTTCTTCCTGATTTTTTTCTGCTTGTTAATAAGGTGTAAAGCTGTAAAATAGTCTTAAATTAAACTATGTAAAGTATGTAATGTAAATCATTTAAAAATTAATCTGGATCTTCTTCACAATGACAGTATAAGTGTCAGGAATTGAAGAACAGTCGTTTGCTATGTTGGTGGATCTCTGAACCTTCAGCCCAACAATCTCACTCCTCTATTTCTTTCAGATTTCAGCCTTCTTTTCCTTACACACACACACACACACACACACACACACACACACTTCCTTTTCTTTCTTGCAAAGAAAGACAGAGCTATTGACTAGAAGCCCAGAATTGCCCCCAAGTTCCGACCACCAGCTCGAATTTTATGAAGTGGACTTGTAATATCCTTAATGTTGCTGTTGGCAGTCTGTTACAGATTCCATTATTGTCGATCAATGCAGTCGCCATGCGAGGTGGGGGGAGGAATGGAGGAGGAGGAGGAGAAGAAAGGAGGGATGAGAGCTTCCTATTCACTGATTTATCAACCTGCCTTTGCTCACAGGAAATCTTCATAAAGGGGGCTGGGATGCTGTTGAAATAGCTAAAGCAGGAAGGGGTTAGGGGGCTGCAGTTCTTGCGGATGATTAAAAGGAAATTTGAAAACCTTTCTCCTCCTCTAACAAAACAAAATGCTGAATTTGTTCTTTTGTCTTTGTTTTTGTTTGAGGATATGCTTTACTTAACTGATTAGCTATTGTGCTGTCTGGTTATCTAAGCTGCTTCCAGGGTAGGAACCTGTTTCTTTTTCTTTGAATGTCTTTATTCTTTATTTTCCCCTTGCTTTCTCCTATCATTAAACAAAAATCATTAGCTGGTTTCTCTTTCAGGCTAAAGCTTAACACCAAGAGACAGAGGACAAATTTCTCTCCCCTTTTCTTCTACCACCCTCTTTTAACCCTCTCTGTTTCCTTTCTCCCCCCCCCCCCACCCCCATCGTTGTATTAGATTGATGTCACAGAGACAGAATTCCGAGTGGAGGGAGGATCACACTTTCTCTTTCATTACAGCCTAGCCAGCAATTTAAGTGTTGGACCCCCAAGAATTTAGTCTCTGTGTCCCTTTTTTCCCACTTCATCATTCAATAATTGTGCTCTGTATGGAAAAGTTTTCTGGCTGGAGAATGAGTCTCCTTTCCCCGGGTGATGTGGCGGAGTGGTTGGATAGTAGCACCGAAGAGGAGAAGAGCCTTCTCTCATTTCTGGGTACGGTAGGGCTCACTTGTTCTTTTAACCCTTTGTTGTCCAAACTTTTCTTACTTTGGGGAATAATATCTCACATTTTATAAATCTACCTTTTATTTTTCAAAGGGAGAAAATAATTAAGAAAATGTTTAAGTTGTTTGCTTTTCAAGTTTTCTTGGTGTCTACAGAATTAGTGCCTCCAACACTGGCTATGAGAAATAAAAGACAGTTTGCTTTGCTTTAACAAAGAGTGCTGGCTCCATACAAGGCTTATCATGTCATCTGGACAGCTGTTCATGGTATTTAGATAACTACTACTAGCTAAAAATTTTTATTGTTTTTCTACTATTCCCAATATAGTGATGGTGAGGCTTGTGACTGGGAGTGGAGTAAGCTTTGTGTGCATGAAAAGCCAACATAGGAATCAAGAAGTAGCTTTTTTGCAAGGTGTGAAATGTTTGTAATGCTCATGTAAGATTTCTACGAAGCATATTAAAAAGGACACATGGACCAGCCATTATTTTAACTTTATATTTACAGATGCTTTTTAATAAATTTCTAAGTGGCAATTATTGATCACAGATTTATTGATACAATAGACAAATAACTAAGAAAGTTAGGTTATAAATTCTGCATACCATTAAATGTGATAAAAATCTTTGTTGAGATTTACAAAAAAAATTTTATTGTACTTTTATTTATTAATGACAGCCTTCAGATTTATCTTTCATATATATTTTACTTATCTCATAATATATTTGCCTTAATATAAGTATACCTTTATTAAAAATGAACAAAATTGAGTTCATCTTCTAATTAATTCCTCATGGATATTTTCTAAGAGCTATGAATAATCTTCTGTCAATTTGAAAGCTATCTCTGTTATCATTTGAATCATCTCATAGTTAGCATAAGTTTGTTTTAATTCTGTTGTAAATCCTAATATTCTATCAATGATTTTTTTTCATGCAATTTAGATGTAAAAGGTTGTCCTATTCGGGTCTTTTCCAATTCTGTGCTTAGGTAAATGTATTTAGATATTAATCCTATTTTTAATTTGTTTATCATTGCCTCACTTATGTTGGACTTTGGATGACTTTAAGAAACATATGCACTTCTGAAGTCCTGGTTTCTCTGGAGCCTATCTCATTCTACTTGCTTCTCATTCCTCTCCCACAGCATATACAAACATCCACATAAGGAAGCCTAAATTAGGGAAACACGGAGAAGAAAAACAAAAGCAGCCTTAAAACCAACAACTTAGATCCTAACACATGCTAGGAAAGGAAAACAGTCATCATTAAACATCTTTTCCTTACTCTTGAATATCTTTATCAGTTCTAATTATCTAGTGTCCAGATTTTTTCTTCTCCTTTCTTCCTTTTTTTTTCTTTTCTCTTTCTTTCTCTTCTTTTCATGGCCATTATCTCACTACACCTAAAAAGAATTTGATCAAATAAATAGATATGAGCAAATAAAAAAGCACTGCAGTGGTGTCCCTGCTCACCCCTACTCTGGGAAATTAGTAAATTCCTAATAATTCCTATTTATCTACAGATGGAGGTAATAAAGACAAAAGATTCTTAGAACTTATTTAAAAGAGAAATGCAATTAATTATTATGATTTCCAAATAGTCAATTCCCAATTAACTATCCAATGAAAGGAACCTTAGCATGTGTAATAGATAAAGCATAGGTAAGTCAGTTTCCTGATTCTGCTCAAGGGCTATGAAAAGTTTAGGTGCTGAGTAAATAGACAACTGTGTATCCCATGCTTTAGTGAGATACATCCAGCTAAGCCCTGGATGCCACGTGTCTTGTTTTTAAGGATTGAAGTTCTTCACCCAACCGTAACACCTCTACCTGTGGATAAATAAGAATTTACTAAGCATTTCCAGAGGAATTAGGAACAAAACTCTCTCAAATGTAAATTGTGATAGCTTGAAAATTAAACAAAACCCTTGTGATCTGACATTTGTTAATGAGAATGTGGTTTTCCCAATGAAGATACAGGAAAAAATAAGAAAGCTTAACCTATTCTATGGAATCTAGCTCAGTACGGTCGCATATGCCTATAATCCCTGCAGCTTTGAGGAGAATGGAGGGTTGAAGCAGGATGATTGAGAGTTCAAAGCCAGCCTCAGCAACTTAGCAAGGCGCTATGCAACTCAGTGAGACCCTGTCTCTAAATAAAATATAAAAAGGGCTGGGGATGTGGTTTAGTGGTTAAGCTGCCCCTGGGTTCAATCTCCAGGACCAAAAAATAAAAAATAAATTAATTAATTAAAAACATGGCAAATCTAAATGGTTCAATCTAATAAAACCATATTATAAGAACATGTGACTATTAAAGCAGGGAGAAAGGATGTCCAGACTACATATGCTTAACTGGCTTTTAGTTGTTTAGTTAAAATTTATTTACTACTATTTATTCTTTTTACTATTTATTCTTTATTTATTTTTCTTTATTCTGTTTTAGTTTTCCCCCAGAAAAACAGCAGTTTGGTTTATTGTGGGAGAAATATTTAAAATTAAGGTAATCCGTTAAAATTTATTTTATCTGAAAATTTAGACAAATATCACCCTTATTTAAATCTTGGAGCATAGAACCTCAATTGCAGAAGTAATATTGGTCAGGAATATAATTTAATTTGGTACCCCAAATTAAATTATATTTGGTGAGAGACATCCAGCTAAGCCCTGGATGCCACGTGTCTTGTTTTTAAGGATTGAAGTTCTTCAAATAATCAAATAATATGAATTTACATAAACATATTAAATTGAAAATCTAAGAAATGTGGATAATTAGGCCTGGTTTTATGGGAGTAGATGAATTGAAGGTCACCTAAGATTTGGCAAATAGGTGAAAACCACTAGCAAAGACAAAACACCTGGGAGTGAATGTGGCCAGTTTGAGATCAGAGATCAACTGACTATGGCAACTTTGGGGAATTGTTGGCAGAAAAGAGTAAACAGGTAAGTTAAGGCCAGGTGAAATATTTTTAAAAAAGACTGACCTTCTAACTAAAGGTCTCTAATAAGGTAATCACATCAAGAAAGTAGTACTTTAGGGAGATTAATCTGGTGATGGTGAGCAGGATAGTGTTACACAAAGACAGGAAACAGATAAATTAGGAAATCCCTGCCATAATCTGCATGAGAAGATAAAAAGCCCTAGATTAGAATGATAAATGATAGTGGAAGGGCTGGGGATGTGGCTCAAGCGGTAGCGCGCTCGCCTGGCATGCATGCGGCCCGGGTTCGATCCTCAGCACCACATACAAACAAAGATGTTGTGTCTGCCGAAAACTAAAAAAGAATAAATAAATATTAAAAAAAAAAAAAAAAAATGATAGTGGAAATAAAGAGGACAAAATAAAGCTGACAGACATATCAAAGACAGACTTGGCAATGTTTGGTGGCTGAAAGGGGGGGAACCAATATTATAGGCTCCTCCCTTTTCTATTACCTTCACTAACAAATGATATTGAATGTAAACAGTTTTGGGTATAGTACCATAAAAATATTTAATTCTCAGTAAATGGTTAAATTTTCATCTTTATATCAAAAGTCTATACATTTTGTTATTTGTATAAATAGAGAAAGATATATCTATTGAAATGCTATATTGCCCAGGCAGACCTCAAACTTCTGGGCTTAAATGAGCCTCCTACCTCAACCTTCCAAGTAACCTATCTTGTGTTTTCTTCTCTCTATTAATATCTGTTTAGGACTAAAAAAGTCTAGTCTTTTGTAGGCCTTGGTATAATTAGTGGCTGAATCTGTGTCTTTCCCTCTCTCTCTCTCTAATGGTCAGTGAATACTGAAATTATCATATGAATAATCTAGATTCTAAGATTAGACCCCCAGTTATATTATTAATATCAACTATAGAAAATATTGAAAGGTCTTCAAGCACATCTATAGATTATATTGAATTTATAATTATTATGAAGTATATAATAATGTGTGTATTGTATTAAATAAGTTATAGATAAGTTGAAGCAAGTCTTGGCCTAGCTATAGAAATTCAAAGAGGTTTTATCTTTCATAGTTGATTACAAAATATAACTCACCCAAATGAGGTAGGGGATTTTAAAACTATTATAAATAACTGAATTGAAATGCTCAAAGTAATCATTTTAGACTGCAAAGTGCTTTGTTTAGTTATTTAGAGATTGTTCTTTGCAAAACCTAAGATCTTACTGTGATCTGTGTTTGTGTCCTAGAATTTGTGCAAATAGTTGTCTCCCCATTTAGGTATACTGGAGATTAGGAATATTTGAAGGGAACATTATTTTTGGAGGGTTTCTGTCACTTTTAAATTCCAGGAATCAGTAGTAGATAGTCTTTATACTTTGTCTCTGTTTTGCTCATTTTTTTTCATCATTACACTTTTGTTATTAAATAGGTAACCTTTCAGGCTGGAGTTGTGGCTCAGCGGTAGAGTGCTCACCCAGCATGTGCGAGGCACTGGGTTTGATTCTCATCACCACATAAAAAACAAATAAATAAATCAAAGGTATTGTGTCCATCTACAACTTTAAAAATTTTTTTTTATAGGTAACCTTTCTCCCTCTTTGCCCCATTGCTTCACCTCTCTTTATTTCTTGGCTAGGATATTCTCATCAGTAAGTATTCCAGGATTATGTTTTCCTTAATGAGCTCTGTTAGCAGTAGACCCCTCAAAAGAGTATGACAGTTCTCTTTAAAATATGAAGGATCATGTGCATATTGTTATTTTCAGTTACTTTTAAGAAGAAATAAGAAAACGATAGTCTCCAAGATTATGTATCTTTTTTTTTTACCATTTTAATACAAAACTAACGGAGAACAGAATAACATGCATGCGATTCAAAGAACAGGCTCTAAATCCAGACTGCATAGGTTCCAGTCAATATTCTGCCTTTGACCTGCTGAGCACATGTGGCAGAGTACTGAACATCTCTATATTTCCATGTCTATAAAATGGGAGTGATAATTCCAACTCCAAAGGATTGTTGTGTGGATTTAAAAGATAATTCATAGCTGTAGTAAGGTATTACAGTTATCATTGTTATGTTATTATCATCATTATTAAGATGCTTGATTGTTACACTAAAGAATCAGACATATATTCTGTATCTGAAACTTAAATATACCATATAAACATCTCTGAGCTGTTTTCTTATTTAGCCTTTTTGGTTGACAATAAGCTATTCTTTATCATCTCATTCATCATTGTCATGAGAAGTTCTAAGTTGACTTGACCAGGGAGAACCTTTTTTCTGATTATATTAACAAGAACAAATATTTTTAAATAATAATAATAATAATAATAATAATAGATTTATTGATGCAAGGAAAAGATGAGAAGACTGAATAGTCTTTTTGAGAATTTACCACATTTCTGTACTTAGCACCAGCCTGTACATATTGGAGTGTCTGGGGCATGTAGACTTGAAAGGGCTGCTTGTTTGAGTGAAGTGCTGCATGCAGTCTAAGTGATACAAATTGTAAGAATTAATGTGACTGTGGAAGGCGGGGCGGGGGGGAGTGTTGTATTCCAGAGCAGCTGATTGGTAGTGACTGTTGGTGTATAGGCTTTAAGACAGTAAAGTGGAATACATCAGAAAATGTCCTACTGAAAATGGTGAATAAAGTCTATAAAGCATTCAGGTGCTATGGCATTAGCAACTATATAAATGCAGTAGGTGATTTTCTTCTCTGCCTTATTGCTTTTCCTTTATAATATTGTTTTCTAACTCCATCTTTGAGCTCCCAATGAGTTCTCCAACAAAAGTATGAGACTTCACCTATGTAAAAACCTTTTTTTCTTTCATGTTTTGACATGTTATTAGAGCCCCCCCTTTACTTAAAAGGTACAAACACATTTCCTCCTACTTTTCCATTCTTTTTGTTTCTTAAATTCTTCTGTGCCTCCCATCTAATTTAGGATTCACAGCATGGAGAGATAAGTCATTTGCTTATCTCATTCACTAATAACTAGAGCCACCAACATCTCATTCTGTTCATTGTTGTTATCATTTATTCAGTATAAAGGAAAATAGATTATAGTGAAGTGGACTCATTCACAGCTACACTATACATGCTGAAATTTTAGTGACTTGAATAGGTATACAAACAGAGATTTGGTAGTATATATGTATTCACTTTTTAAATCATGCTTGGTTAAAAAGGCACTGATTTTTAAAAAGACTTCTGAAATGAGCTGAAGAATTCCCTTTTTGAAAATAACATCAGGAACATGTTTCCAAAATATAGTATCAAAAATATTAAGGGGTATGGTATGACACTACATATGTACAACCAGAGAAATGAAAAGTTGTGCTGCAGTTGTGTACAATGAATCAAAATGCATTCTGCTGTCATATATACCTAATAAAAATAAATTGATTAACTAATAAAAAAAACCAAAAAAAATATTATGGGGTCTCTTGAACAATTATCACTGGTCAATCAGTCACATTTGTTCATGTTTTATAATTTTGTATACAAAAAGTACTAGGAATTGGCTTGGGTTGCTATTAATATGAACTGATGAGACATACAAGATACATCTGTGAATATGCAGTGTTTTCCCTTAATTTGAGAATGTTACTATGATATTTTGGTTTTTTACATCATTGGGTTCACCAAATCAAAACTTTTTAAATCTCTTTCTACATTTTGTTCACCTTTCTTAATGAATTTTTTGAACTTAGCATTCACTATGTTAAGGTTGTTCCTTTTTAAGTTTGATCTCCATCTTCCTCAAAAAGAGTAATAGCGTTAACTATTCCAACAGCTGCAGCAAGGACAGTGACAGATAATAGATGCAGTGCTTAGCTCATAACAAACATTCAATATTATCTAAAATTATAAAATATTTTCCTCTAGACAAATTTTTGACAAAAGAGATGCTAAATAGCTTTATAGGAGTACATCTTTTTCTTTTTTAAAAAAAGTATCTAAAAATCATTTTCTCTGGTTTTTTCAAAGTATGATAAACAATTCTAAAAATGTAGACATCAGAACTCATGACATGTGTAGCTATGTTATTTATGTTAAGTATATGCATGGATGACATGATGATATATGAACTTTAATTAAATAGATTTAACAAAAAGTAAAAATAGTTGATAATTAAGATTATTTGGCTTAATATCATTTTTTAATATACACCTTTCTCATTTAAGATATTTTCAGAGGCTTTTGGAACCTGATTTGAGAACATTTGCCCCAATTCCTCTCAGACTTTTTCTGCTATTTGCCTCTACTAACTGGCACACAGTCCTACAGGCTTGCCTGCTGCAATTTACTCTGTAAGACTCATCTAGCGTCTTTTTGCCTGGGGTCTTCTTTGGTAAATCTGCAGGGCTGACTTCCTTACCTTCATAAGAATTGACTCACACCAATCCAACTGCATATTTTAAACTACAATACCTTTTCATCTCCCTCACTACTTTTTTATTTCCTCTAAAACACTTATCACCTTCCAATATGCAATATCATATATTGTTTGCTAACCTAACTTCATATAAGTTCACAAAAGCATACATTTCTGATATGAGTACATAGTGGACATTCAGTGAAAATTAGATGAATTAATAAATGAGTTCTTATATAATATAAATAAACACACATGCAGTGTACACATACACATATAACTGATTATTTTTACCTTGTTAAGAAATGTGTTTTCACAAGAATTCATTAGATTTCAATGGAATTTCAGAAATATTCTAAATTCCTATGCTTTAGTGTCTTGAATAGGGCTGGGATGGTGGTGAGGATAAGTTGTAAAAGGAAAGATACGTTTGATGGTAGTAGGTACAAAAGAACTGTAGTAATTGTCCTGCCTTCAAGTAGCTAGCCAAGAATAACAATCTTGAGAGGAAACGTGGCACATATGTTAAATTTTAAAGAAAAATATCAGAAATGACATATCTAGTTACTAAAAAGAATAGTTAAGTCATTGTGCAAGTCCAAAACAGCCATGGTACTGGAAAGCTAGAGCATTTTGATAGCTTAAAGATGTTAATAGTTGGGAAAATAAAATTCTTTTGGTTCATCAGAATTGCCCATGGAGAATGAAGCTAGGAGCAAAATTTAATTCTTTAATTCTTTCATATTTTATGGTACTGTTCTTATTTTTTAGCCACATTCTTAATATTTATTCATTTAACAAATGTTTTTAAGCACCTATCAAATGTCAAGTACAGGGATAAAGAATGGGGATCTGTGGGTTAAAAAAAACAACATGGTATGCTTTTAAACAAAATAAAAATCATAGCAATACATTTTATTGTAAAACTTTAGCAAATGCAGAAAGAAGAAAATAATAATTTTGAATTCACTATCTCCCAGGAAACTAATCTTTTAGGGTTCTCCCAAATACGTAATTATTTTGTTCCCTTATAAAACATTCAGGAATTTTTTGGCATTTACTTCCTGATAAGTGAACTAAAGACCATGAATACACTATTAGGTTTTAAAGGAGAGGCTGACTTCTGTTTGTTGAACAGATAATTCCTTCATCAGAGTACCTTTAGGCCAGCATAGTGGCCCATGCCTGTAATCCCAGTGGCTCGGGAAGTTGAGATAGGAGGATCCTGAGTTCAAAGCCATTCTCAGCAATAGCGAGGCACTGAACAACTCAGTGAGAACCCTGTCTCTAAATAAAATACAACAAAAGAGCTGGAGATGTGGCTCAATGTTTGAGTGCCCTAACCCTCCCCCACCCCTCCCAAAAAAAACCCTGGTACCAAAAAAAAAAAAAAAAAAGTACATTTGCTCCTATTCAATTGTCACTTTCTTTGCCATACTTTGCAAAGAAAGCACATTGACATAAAGGAAAATATGTATGTTA